>NW_007731871.1:173287-175886 GCF_000696425.1 Galeopterus variegatus
GCGCTCCGGCGCCCCTCCCAGTCGCGGCAGCTGTCGAGGTCGCGCCGCCACTGCTCGCAGGCCGGCCGCTCCCCGTGGACGTAGTAGTGGTGCAGGAAGTGCCCGGCGCTGCGGCACAGCTTCCACTCGGCGCGGTAGGCCTCGCAGGGGCGCGGCGGCCGCCAGCCACCGCCTTCTGCCATGTCCAGGCGACCGCCTAACCCGCCTCCTCAGTCCGCCACCCAATGAAGACTGAAGCCTCCTTTTTTTTTTGATCAGCTGGTCAGTACAGATTCCCTCCTTTTATGACTCTGTGCCAGGCACTTGTAGGAAATACCAAGAAAAATGATTGCTCCAAACAGCTTATAGGTGCTAGGATGAGGGTAAGCACAGAATATTATGGGAGGTCAGTAGGGGTCCCTAACCCAGCTGGGGGGTGAGGGGCTGCAAGCTGGGGATGTGTAAGGAAAGCTTCCAGGAGGAGCTGATGGATGACCCCAGAGCTGAGTCTTAAGGGATAGCGATCTCTCCCCTCAGGGCCATTAGCAGCGGCTGGAGATCACACGATTTCCCAGGTGTGTGTGACTGCCAGGACAGCCACCTGGTTGTAGGGCAGCTGCTCCTCCTGCCCATTTTCCTCAGGGAGTTTTCCTGGGTCGTGATGACCTAAGCAGGGTTTGTTCAGAATCCTGTGTTGTCAGTGGTCCCCAGTAGCCATCCCAATCAACACATCATCCCATCACTGGCAGAAGGAAGCACCTGCCAATTCTAATTGTCCCATAGAGGAAGCCTTGGTGGCCCAGTTCTGTGAGCCCCCACCCCCAGGCACCTGAATCAGAACTCACCATGCTCTGCTTGAGGAGACCCACGGTGTTCGAATGGATTAAACTGTCCAAACCAAACCAACCCTTCCTGGTGGCCCCAGCCCATCTCCTCTTCCTTGTCTACAAGCAGCGAGGGCAGTCTTGATTTAGGGGCTGGAAATAGCAACATCAGGGTGAGGTTTGTGGCACTTAAGACAGCTGGGCTGCTCCCACACCTCATGTGACTCATTTCCTCTGTGTAGACAGTCACTTAGGGTGGCACAGCCAGATTCCTTGCCTCCATTTTTCCATGATTAGGCACAGAAAGCAGGGAGGGCTTGAAGTAGTGAAAAAAAGGAACGAGAACCCGTTCCCACAGTGCACTGGCCCCAGACCACCTCCCTCTTCCCCCAGCCAGTGAAAAACCTCAGACTCAGAAGGGAGGGGGCAGGGCCTGGCTACCTGGGGTCCCGGGGGCCTGATCAGAAGCAGGGAGAGAGACAGAGGTGTCCAGGGAGGATGTCAACATCCTTCTTGCCATACCTCCCTCACCTGCAGCCCTATGAGCAGGGCCAAAAAACTATGCACTGGGACAACTGGATATCCACGTGCACAGGATAAAGTGGCACTTCTTCCTTAACTCACCTTCAACAAAGGTTAACTCAGCATGATCACAGACCTGAACGTAAGAGCTAAAACCATAAAGCTCTTCACAAAGCAGAAAACATAGGAGTAAATCTCTGTGACATTGGCTTAGGCAATGATTTCTTAAATACAACACCAGAAACAGATGGAAGAGAAAAATAGATAAATTTTTATCTATTCATCAAAATTTAAAGCTTTTATGCTTCAGGCGTACTGTCAAGAAAGTGAAAAGACAACCCACAGAATGAGAGAAATTATTTGCAAATCATACATCTGATAAGTGTCTAGTTTCCAGAATATATAAAGAACACAAACAACTTGTATTAGTTTGCTAGGGCAGTAGTAACAAAGTACCACAAACTGGGTGGCTTAAAACAACACACATTTTGGGCCGGCCCAGTGGCGCACTGGATAGTGCGCCGCTTGGGAAGCGCGGCGGCGCTCCCGTCCGAGGGTTCGGATCCCACATACAGACCGGCTCCCGCTCACTGGCTGAGCGAGGCGCGGGAGCAACACCGAGGTTTGCGATCCTGTTGCCGGTCCCCGGTCCGGTACGGGGGCAACACTGAGGGTTGCAATCCGTTGCCGGACACGGAAAAAGACAAAAAGACAAAAAAACAAACAAACAAACAAAAAAAAAAACAAAAAACACACATTTATTCTCTGATAGTTTTGGAGGCTGGCAATCCGAAATCTAGAAGTCAGGAGGGTTGGTTCCTTCTGGAGATTCTAAGGAAGAATCTGTTCCACATCTTTCTCTTAGCATCTAGTATTGCCAGCAATGTTGACGTTCCTTGGCTTGTGGACATATTACTCCAGTTCCCGCCTCCATTGTCACAGGGTGTTCTCCACTGCGTCTCTCTATTCACTTGCCATTCTCCTTTCTGTGAGCGTCATTCTCTTCTCCTGGGGACAGCATTCATACTGGATGAAGGGCCTACCCTACTCCAATATGACCTCACTTTCTTTTTTTTTTTTTGGCAGCTGTCTGGTACAGGGATCGAACCCCAGACCTTGGTGTTATCAGCACCACACTCTAGCAACTGAGCTAATTGGCCACCCCCTTAACTACATCTGCAAGGACTGTATTTTCAAATAAGGTCACATTCTGAGGTACTAGGGGTTAGGATTTGAACATGTCTTTTTTTTTTTTTTTTTTTTTTTTTTTTTTC
>NW_007731871.1:176086-198931 GCF_000696425.1 Galeopterus variegatus
TTTTTTGTTTTTTTGTTTTTTTGGCTTTTTGTCTTTTTTCGTGTCCGGCAACGGATCGCAACCCTCAGTGTCGCGCCCGTACCGGACCGGGACCGGCAACGGGATCGCAACCCTCGGTGCTGCGCCCGCACCTCGCTCAGCCAGTGAGCGGGAACCGGTCTGTATGTGGGATCCGAACCCTTGGCGGGAGCGCCGCAGCGCTCCCAAGCGGCACACTATAGCAGTGCGCCACCGGGCCGGCCCTGAACATGTCTTTTTGGGAGACACAGTTCAACCTATAACACAACTCAACAACAAAAGCACATCCCAATTTTATAATGGGCAAAGAATTTGAATAGATTTTTCTCCAAAGAAGATGTACAAATGACAAGCACGGGAAAAGATGCTCAATACCACAAGTCATTAAGGAAATGCAAGTCACATGGTTCAGCAGTTCCACTCCTGGGTATACACCCAAGAGAATGAAAACATAAGCCCACACAAAAACTTGTACACAAGTGTTCATGGCAGCATTATTCATAATGGTCAAAAGTCGAAACAACCCAAATGTCCATCAGTTGATGAGTAGATAAACCAAATGTGGGGCATCCATACAATGGAATATTATTTAGCAATAAAAAAGAATGAATACTTATACAGGCTTGCGGCATAATGAACCTTGAAAACATCATGCTAAGGGATAGAAGCCAGTCACAAAGGCCCCATACATTACTCCATTTAAAGGAAATGGCCAGAATGGGCAAATCTATACAGATAGAAAGTAGATTAGTGGTTGCCTAGAGCTGGGGTGGTCAGGGGGAAATGGGAGTGACTGCTGATGGGGAGGGGTTTCTCTTAGGGATGACAAAAATGTTCTAAATTTAGATTGTGGTGAGGGTTGCACAACTCTATGAAAATGCCAAAAGTATTGAATTGTACACTTTAGATGGGTTAATTTTACGATACATGAATTATGTCTATATAAAGATTTCTTTTAAAAAAAACCTTAAAAACAAAACAACCTGTCCTCTTTCTGAATAGAAAAGAGCTGGATCTCAGAAGATGATTTCTACCTGTCTCCTCAGGAGCAACCCTCAGAAAGGGCTTCAGATCACTCAATAGCATCTTCCAGAGGGACTCCAGAGTCAACGCCAGGTCTTCACAGGAATTTTTCTCAAGGACCAAGAGAAAGCTTCTCCTTGGGGGCATTAGACAAAGCATGTGTGCCTTCCCCAGGAAGCAGGAAAACCAAGGCAGCACCGGCGCAGGAGCATAAGAACTTCTGTGTGGTGCACCGGAGGCAGATGGGTAGGTGCCTGTACAGGGTCCCTGGTGGGCCCTGTGTACAGGGACTGTGCTTGTCAGAAAGCAGCCCTAAAGTCCTGTTTTCATTACCAAACGGTGGTGTGCTCTCACAAGGAAAACCTCATCCTAGAACACCATAATAAGGAGCACTTGTGCTTAGTAAATCAGGAAAGCATTTCATGAAAAGTACTGTATCTTCTTATAAAATCCGTATAGAATAATGCTCAAAGCTGTATACAGAGAACAAAAATACTGTTTCAAATATTGAAATGGAAAATATTTTCCCTGAAACTACTCTATGAAAGACATGATTATAGAGAACACTTGATTCTACCTGTGGCTCAGAGGGTACCCTGCCCCTCGAAGCCCCAGGTGTTTTAACTGGTTCTTCCAAAGGCATTTATCTCAGATGGTTTATTTAGCAGCTCTGGTGGGGTTTATCAGTTCTGCTGTTTGTTTAGTGCCCTCCCCTTGCTGTTTACAGTCAGGCCAGCTTGATCTTTATACCCTGTGAAATTCCAGAAAGTGTTAAACAACCTTAACCTAATTTTTCTGCAACACTCATCATGGGTTCTCTCTTCAAAACACAGGGCCTGTTTCTCACCTCATTTTCTTTCTTTCTTCCCTCCCTTCTTTCTTTCCTTCCTTGATGCTCTAACAAGCTGAGCTAACCACCCAGCCTTCTCCTCATTTTCTCTTTGTGGTGACACAGCAGGGAATTCTGCCAGACTCGTGGGGCCCTGGCGTGGGCAATGTGGGTGGAGCCCTGGTCTCATGCTGGCTCCTTTTAGGTTTGGCTTCCAGCCCATGTGATGGTTGTGGTCTCTAACCAGGCCAGAGACAGTGTGCTTCGTGCCTAGGCCATCAAGTTCCCTGGGGGTAGGAAATCTCCAAGGCTAGTCCAGGCTGGAAGAGAGAGAATTGTGTGTCCTTCTGACCCCCTGGATGGTGGCAGACCCAGGGAGCAGGGAGCATTGGGAGAGTGTGGTACATACGCACTCACTCGCTCATTCACTCACTCACTCACTCACTCATTCTACAGCAAATAGTTATTGAGCATCTGTGATGTGCTGGGCAATGTTCTAGGTGCTGGGGACACAGCAGAAAGCAAAACAGTGTCCTGGTCTTCATGGGACTTATATTCTAATAGGAGGAGGCAGGAAATAAGAAAATTAACAAGTAATTGTAGTGTAAGGTCATGAGGTAATAAGTGCTGTAGAGAACAATTAACCAGGGAGTACCAAGGGTGGAGCTGGACTATTGCATACAGTTTGGCCAGGGAAGCCCTCACATAAGGTGACATTTGAGGAGATGTGAAGGGAGGGAAGGAGGGAGGGAGGCATGGGGTGATCTGTATGTTTCAAGCAGGGAGAACAAATGAAAAGATCCTGTGCTGGGAACATGCTGGAGACATGAAGGGAATGTACCTGTCACTCAGAACAGTGCCCTTCCCCTCCCGAGGCCCATCACACCTCCTGCTCCTAATTCACTGGGTCAAGGTCAGCCTCCAGGGGCACACCTTGGCTTTCTCCCAAAGGCACAGATTCCTGCTAAGACAGAGAAACACAAGGAAGAAGCTGTTTGCCTGCCAGCCATGCGGTCTTGGTATGTGGATGAGTCCTCATGTGAGTGCAGAGGGGGTGACTCTCCAAGTCAGTTCCAGCCCAACCTCCACCCCCCTAGGGAGGGGAAACCCCAAAGAAGTTGGCTTCATTTTGGCTTTTTAGTTGTTTGCGCTGTACCCATCTCTGCCCTCAGTGTTAAGTATTTAGCCAAAGTCATTGAGAAAACTAAGCCTCACAATCACCAAAACTGCAAAGAACCCTTTGACCAGAAACCTCATTCATTATTTACTAGGACCCTGATACTTCTGTTGCGCTGTCTCCTCATTCATTGCTGTAATCCTTGTGCCACTTCCTTTTTTAACTAGAAAATTACAATACTTTTCTAGGCATATCTGAGATCAGGAAATACTCAGATCTCTCTCAAAGATCACCAGCCTGGGAAAGACAGGAAAATTCAGAATCGAAAGTAGTTGGCCCACAGGTTTGGGGCCTTATTGTGTGTTGTTATTGCTCTGGTTGACCTGCTTGTGCTGAGGCCTGGCTGGCACTTGGCAGGATGTTAGCCCAGGACTGGGGCTTTTTTGTCTGTCTCCTCCATGCCCCCAGGACAGGAACAGTCCGTGGGGAGCACAGAGCCCCTGCCCATCTGCAGCACATTCCTGTGTGTTGTTTCATCTGAGCCTCACCCCAGGCCTGAGGCTGAGTGGTCAGAAGGGCTTTCCAAGGGCTGGAGGACAGCAGTTTGCCACTGGGCTGCCCCTAGGCTGGGGAGCTGATAGCTCAGGGCTCTAGGATATGGGACAAGAAGGAGTTGTCCATTGCTGGGGGAGGAAGAGATCTTGGTGGAGCTGAGAGACAGGATGCTAGAGGCCTCCCCAGTCCCCAAATATAGGGGCTGGTCTCCTGAGGGCCCTGATCCTCAAGGGGATGGTCTCTAACCCTCAAGGGGATGGCTGGGCCACAACAGGCACTCCCATAGCAGCTGACAGCAGCTCACATTTACTGAGCACACACTACATGCCAGGCCCTGTGCCACAAGCCTGCACGGATTATCTCTTCTAATCTAAACTCAAAATAATCCCGTGAGGTAGGCGCTTTTATTCCCCCACTTCACACATGAGGAAACTGAGTCACAGAGAGGTTGCATTTCACAAGGTCATACATGTAGGAAGTGGTGGAGGCAGCTTTGATCCAGTTCTGACTCCACAGCCGGCCATGGAGAACACATCAGCTCCTCTCTCCCTCTCATCATGCAGTGAGGAGACGACAGGGGAGAAAGGGCCGTTCAGTGGTTAGTGCAGCAGCCTGGTGTTCAGAGGCAGCACCTCAGCTCTGCAGACAGGTGGGATCAGCCACTTTAGCTTCTCTGAGCCTCAGTTTCTTCATTTGTAAGATGGAGATGATGGGTTGTTCTGAAGATGAGGAGAGGATGTAGTCAAGGGCCCAGGCCCAGCGTCTGGCAGAGAGTAGGTGCTCAGTTCCTGGCGTTGTTGGTATTAGGGCCAGGGCCGAGGGTACAACCTTCAACACCTATTGGTGGGAGTGGCTGAAACAGATCCCTCAACCCCACATGGAGATCACTGGTGAGAGCCAAGGGAGCTCGGGAAATCCTTGTTGACCTGTGCCTGATCTGTGGCTTCCTGTGGCTGGGGCCTGACTCAGACCTGTCACCTGGTTCCCGAATCAGGGCCTGGAGGGGAGCGCCTGATTCCTTTAGGCAGGAAAATGGGGGCTGGGAGGACAGGAAGGAGTGGGAAGGGTCTCTGAGGCCCAGCGGATGAGCGGTGTTGACCAGAGTGGCCCCTCCCCCATCAGCAATGGTCAGGAGGGGCAGCAACTTGTGCTGTCAGAGGGAGTGTGGGTTTGGGAGTCAGATACAGTGGGTTCCAATCCTGACTGCCAAGTCGCTTCATCTCTCTGGACCTCAGTTTCCTCATCTGTAAGCGGAAGGTAGTACTGCTGCCCTTGGAGGGTTTGCAGGGGCAGGTGAGTGACTAGGCAGTGCAGTGCCTGGCCTGGAGGTGCTCACTGAACGGCCATTCTCTCCCACCCGCAATGCCTGCTGGTGTCCCAGGTCTGCTGGCAGGTCCTAAAGTTCCTGACGCTGATCCGGGCCCAGCCTCTCATCAACCTGCAGCGGGTGAACACGTCTCTGTATGAGCACATGGAGCAGATGCACCTCATTGGGAGGAGCCGGGAGCATCTGAAGCTTCTGGGGCATCACCTGAGTCTGTGCCGAAGTGGTGCCCTGAAGGAACTAAGCAAGAGGTGAGTGCCCTCCACGCACGAAAACAGGCACGCGCGGGCACACACATGCATGCACGTCACGCACACGTGGGGTGTCTGTATTTGGACATGGGGTCTCTAAGGATGTAATTAAGGTTAAACAAGGTCATAAATGTGGGGCCCTGATCTAGTAGGATTAGTGTCCTTATAAAAAGAGGCACCAGAAAGCTCTATCTCTCTCTGTGCACATGCACCAAGGAAAGGTCATGAGAGGACACAGCAAGAAGGCCACCATGTACAAGCCAGAAAAAGAGCTTTCCCCAAAAACCTATTTGCCAGCACCTTGATCATATAATTCTAGCCTCCAGAACTGTGAGAAATGAATTCCTGTTGTTCAAGCCACCCAGTCTGCGGTATTTTGTTATAGCAGCTTGAGCAGACTAATACAAGGGTATTTTGAAAAGTTCATGGAAAGATTAGTATTATCTTCTAATTCTATTTTTCCATGAACTTTTTGAAGTACAGTTGCTTATTCTACTTATGCCTTGTCTCCCTAAGGGATGGTCTGAGACTTGTATTTCTCTATATTGTTCTTTGAAAAGCATCACATATGTAGAAGATACTTAAAAAACATTGACGAGTGATTAAGTTGGAAGCTTTTAAACATAATACTCTTTCTTCCTAAAACACTTTTCCTTACTCTTTGACCAACTAAGTTCTACTCATCCTTCAAGCCTCAGCCTCAATATCACATTTTTAGAATATTTCCTGTCCTACCTAATCTGATTAGCTCCACATTATTCTCTCACAGCATCTTTGTTCTTTTCTTTAATTGTATGTATGGTTTTTAATTATATTTGTTTAATATAAGCTTCATGAAGATAGGAAACTTGGCTTACCATAATGTCCCCATCATCTAGCACAATGCCCTGCACAAATACTATAAATTTTAAAAATATTATAAATATGAGGGGACTTCAAAAATTTCATGGAAAAATGGAATTAAAAGATAAGAATAAAAACTATAGACTCTATTTCTCAACATAAGCCTGATCAAGTTCAAGACACTTTTGTAAGCAATGATACCAGCCATTTACTCCATCCCTAAAGAACTGAGGGTCCTAGGAATTTAACCACGTGTATGCAGTCTTTTTTACATTAACTGAAGAAAAATGGGTTCCCTTTAAAGGGTGTTTAAGATTAGGAAACAAAAAGAAGTCAGAAGGAGCCAAATCAGAACTGTAAGGTGGAGGCCTAATGATTTTCCATTGAAACTCTCACAAAATTGCCCTTCTTTGATGAGAGGAATGAGCAGATGCATTGCCACAATGGAGGAGGACTCTCTGGGGAAGCTTTCCTGGGTGTTTTTCAGCTAAAGCTTTGGCTCACTTTCTCCAAACACTCTCATAATATGCAGGTATTATTGTTCTTTGGTCCTTCAGAAAGTCAGCAAGCAAAATGCCTTGAGCATCCCAAAAAACTGTTGCCATGACTTTTACTCTTGACTGCTCTGCTTTCGCTTTGACTGGAGCACTTTCACCTTTAGGCAGCTGCAGCTTTGATTGTGCTTTGTCTTCAGGATTATACTGGTAAAGCCATATTTCATCTTGTTACAGTTCTTTGAAGAAATGCTTCAGGATCTTGATCCCACTTATTTAAAATTTCCATTGAAAGCTTTGCTCTTGTCTGCAGCTAATCTGGGTCAAGTTTTGGCACACCTCAAGCAGAAAGTTTGCTTGACTTTAATTTTTCAGTCAGATTTTTGTAAGTTGAACCAATTGAGATGTCTACAGGGTTGGCTACTGTTTCTGCTGTTAATCATTGATCCTCTTCAATTAAGGGATGAACAAGATTTTTTCCTTGCAAATTGAGGTGGGTGGTCTTCCTCTGTGGGTTTCATCTTTGACATTATCTTGTCCCTTCTTAAAATGAGTTATCAGGCCAGCCCGTGGCTCACTTGGGAGAGTGTGGTGCTGATAACACCAAGGCCATGGGTTTGGATCCTTATATAGGAATGGCTGGTTAGCTCACTTGGAAGAGCATGATGCTGACAGCACCAAGTCAAGGGTTAAGATCCCCTTACCGGTCATCTTAAAAAGAAAAAAAAAAAAAAAAAAAAAAAAAAAAAAAAAAAAAAAAGAAAGAAAGAAAATAAAAATAAATTTTTAAAATGAGTTTTATCCATTTGTAACCTGATGATTTATTTGGGGCATTGTCCCCATGAACTTTTCATAAAGGATCGAGGATTTCACCATTCTTCCATCCAATCTTCACCATAAATTTGATGTTTGTTCGTGTTTCAATTTTAGCAGAGTTTATGTTGCTCTGATAAGGGCTCTTTTCAAACTGAAGTTTTATTCTTCTTAGTGCCTCAAACTAGATCCTGTTCAGACATTTTATAATAATATGAGTTTATTTTGGGGCTAAACATTTTGTAATCCATGCACTTTTTTTTATTCATTGAAACTCAATTGATTATATATATTTGTGGGGTACAGAGTTGACTTGATACTGGTGTAGAATATTAACATGCTGGTGTACAATACGTGATAGTCAACACAGGATAATTAGCTTATTGATCACTACAATATATGATCACTCTTTGTGTCCATTAACCAATTTCTCACTAACACCTCTCCCACCTCCTCCTTTCCCACTTCTAGTAACCACAGTTCTGTTCTTTCCTTCTGAAAGTTCGTGTATTCTTGTGATTGTTTTTCTTTTTACTTATTTAATTTTTAGCTCCTACTTATGAGTGAGGATATATATTTCTCTTTCTGTGCCTGGCTTATTTCACTTAACATAATTTCTTCCAGGCTCATCCATGTTGCTGTGAATGGCAGAATTTCATTCTTTTTTCTGGATTAGTAGTCCATTGTGTATATTCCATTGTGTGTTTCCTTATCCAGTCATCCTTTGATGAATATTTATGTTGGTTCCATAACTTGGCTATTATAAATACAGCTGTGATAAACACGGGAGTGGATGTATCCCTTCGACACTATGATTTCAATTCCTTTGGGTATATATCCCGTAGTGGGATGTCTGGAATGTACGGTAGTTCTATCTGTAGTCATTTGAGAAACTTCCATGCTGTTTTCCATAATGGAATTTACTAATTTTCAGTCCCATCAACAGTAGAGAAGTTTTCCTCTTTCTCCTCATCTTCACCAGCACTTGTTACTCTCTGTCTTTTTGATAAATAGCCAGGCTAACTGGGGTGAGATGATATCTCAGAATGGTTTTGATTTGCATTTCTTTGATGACTAGTGATGATGAACATTTTTTCATGTATCTGTTGGCCATTTGTCTTCCTTTGAGAAATGTCTGTTCAGCTCCTTTGCCCATTTTTTAATTGGATTATTTGTGGTTATTTTACAGTCAAATTGTCTGAGTTCATCATATATTTCAGATATTAATCCCTTGTCAGAGGTATAGTTTGCAAATATTTTCTCCCATTCTGTAGGTTGTCTTTTCACTCTGTAGATTGTTTCTTTTGCTGTGCAGAAGCTTTTTAGCTTGATATAATCCCATTTGTGCTTCTGGGGTCTTATTCACAGTCTTTGCCCAGTCCTACATCCTCAAGTGTTTCCCATATGCTTTCTTCTAGGAGTTCTATAGTTTCAGGTCTCATATTTGTCTTTAATCCATTTTGAGTTGATTTAAGTATATGGCGAGAGGTATGGGTCTAGTTTCATTCTTCTACATATCGATATCCAGTTTTCCTAGCACAATTTATTGAAGAGGCTGTCATTTCTGCAATGTCTGTTGTTGGTGCCTTTGTCAAAGATCACTTGGCTGTAAGTATGTGGGATGATTTCTGTGGTCCATTCTGTTACAATGGTATGTGTGTCAGTTTTTTTTTTACCAGTACCATGCTGTTTTGGTTACTATAGCTTTGTAGTATAATTTGGAGTCAGGTAGTGTAATGCCTCTGGCTCCATTTTTTGCTCAGGATTGTAATTTTTTCATAACATGCATTTTCCATGAACTTTTTGAAGACTCCTCATATGTAAATATTTTTGGAATACCTGATGATTGAATGACTTGACCACTTAATTTTATCTCATTGATCTAGACTTGACGCTTTTTTGACTTCCCCTTTATGGATCCAGAGAACACGCTGGACTTGCACAGAAGTCCTCAAGGAATTTAAAATGAAGGTAGTATCTGAAGTGTTGAGGCTAATTGGGAAATGCATCTTGGTTGAGATGAGCTGTAAGATGTGCTAAACTGCCTATGGCTAGGAGGGCTAGGTCAGACTCAATGGCACAGGGAATGAAAGAAATTAGTAATGGCAGGGGACTGTTAAGTACATTAGCTTGCCTCAAGTGGAGGCTGTATAAACTTGGCTGAAATGGTGTGTACTGGGGACAGCTTATAAAAGCCTTGGGTTTCAGGTGGATGATGTTACATTTGATAAAATAGACCTAGGGAGCTGCTGGTGGTGATTGAGCTTGGGAGTGACCTTATGAGAATGGAATTTGAGAAAGATTATACTAACAGCTGAGGATTATGTGAATTGCAGGAGAAAGACTAGGGGCTGGGAATGCAGTAAAGGGGCTGCTAGAGAATCTAGGCAGCTCTAAATTTCCATTATTCTAGAATCCTAGATGATTGAATCTGAACAGAGATGAAAAATTAAAACAGTTGTAATTTATAGTGAGAAATATTCTTATCCAATTCCTTCTCCTGAAGGCATTCATACTCTAGCCAGAAGGCTGCTTACTAAGTACAGACTTAGAACCAAAAGAGTAAATTGAATGATCTTACTGGCTATTGTCTCTTTTTCCTCAGAAGGGAGATGTATGCCTGACTGCTAGATAAAAAATAATCTGTATCATCTGGAGAGGACACCCACCAAATAAAAGATTCTTTATTTCTTCCTTTTCTAGCTAGGTTCTAGGCAGACTTTCATTTTTCTCTAGATAAATTGTTAAGTTGAATTAAATACAGATTCACTCTGTGAATTCAGTCTTGATTGTATGCCAGTCTTGAGTATACTTGATTGTATGCCAGTCTTGATTCAGTCTTGATTGTATGCCAGTCTTGAGTATACACCATAGTTGCCTTGAACAGACTTTGTTGTCTGTTTGTTTGTGTTACAGATATACGATTTAGAAGAAAGAGGATGAGCTAGGTTTAAGACATACTGAGTTTGGAGTGCCACTGGTGAGAAACATCCAAAAGTCAATTGAAAATATGAAGCTTGAACAATATGGGAAAGAACTTGGGACTGGAGATATAGATTTTTCAGGCAGAATTAAACGTATTCTTTTTGTTTATGTAATGCCTTGTAAAATCTTTGTAAGAGTATTTGTCATTCTATTAAAACTCTGTACTTATATGTTTGCATCCTCTACCCCAGAGTGAGCTCCTTGAGGCCAGGGATGGTCTCTTATTCTTAGTAAAAGTACCTGCACACTGTAGGTGCTCACTAAGTGTTAGTTGAACCAATAAATGAGATTAATCTGGATAAAGGAGATAAAGCAGAGGAGGGTCAGTGGAAGAACTTGGGTGTTATAAGTATAGCAGAGAAGGCCCAGGGACAAGAACACTAAATCTAGCCACAGGGAAGTCACTGATGCTGTGCTAGGGAGGGTCAGAATTCAAGAAGTAAAAGAGGAAGTTGGTGGAAAGGGAAGCCAAGAAAAGAGAACCATCGTTACCTTTAAAAGCATATTCCCAAATGCTGAGAAAAAGTGCCTGCTAAGAGTTTGTGTCTCTTTTTCCTCACCGAGAGTTACCTGTGCTGTGAGTGCTGGGGGCCATCTCTTTCATTGATGTCTCCTTTCTTCCTTGCCCCCTTGGGGCCAGGCTTCTCCCTGAGAGACACCCATTAGCTCTACCCACTTCCACTGTTGCCTTAAGAGTAGTGTCCTGGGGCTGGCCAGTTAGCACAGTAACACCAAGATCAAGGGTTTGGATCCCTGCACCGGCCAGCCGCCAAAAAAAGCAAAAAGAGAAAGAGTAGTACCTTGGGTTCTAGTCTCAGGTCTGCCCTGACTGACTCATGTGTGATCTTGGGCAAGTTGCCCCCTTTTCTCTGGGCCTTTAAAGTCCTTTGCAGCTGTCAGCATGTCTGGGAGGACACAGTTTGGATGGCTGATGAGGATTCCACTTTGCTGTCTGCTGCTTTGCAACTATATAAATCACGTTGCCAAACACCAGCTGTCCTGCCCTGTTTTTGATCCTTGGGTGGGCTCTAACCGACCTGTTGCTGGGCCCCTCCCAGTGTCCTCCCCACAGGACTCAGTTCACAGACATGTCACTAGGCGGCACTAACTTGATAGTAGCGCAGAAATGGGCTTCAGCCATTTAAACTGACTGTTGAGTGATTAGGCCACACATGTAGCATTCTTCACTTATGCTAAAGCTGACAAGGAAATGAGGTTTGAGGGGAGGGTTTAAAGAGCCCTGAGAGCCAGTGCTAACATGGTCTTTGAAATTTGATTGTAGACACCTTTCTCCTCCTTTTCTGCCTTCACCTTTGATGTTCTGGGCCTTAAGGGTCACTGAGACTTCAGGTTATTCATTGCTTTTTTTCTTACTTCCTTGATGGGGAGGAATCTTATATACAGAAGATTAGGTTAATCGTTCTCCTGATTTATGATCTTCTTTCACCAGTGGTCCACGCAAGGCTTCTCTCATTTAATCACTTACTTACTCCTTTATTTCATTATCCATCTATCCAAACCACATCCACCATAGACAGTCATCGAATATTTCTAATGTGTATTTTTTTGTTTGTATGTGTTGTTGAATAATGGCTATTGCTTCTAGTATGCATGTATTTAAGTTAAAAAAAAGTATTTAACCCAATACACCCAAAATGTATCATTTCAATGTGTAATCAATATAAAAAATTATTACTAATGAGATGTATGTACTTTCTTTTTGTACTAAGTTTTCAAAATCAGTGTCTATTTTACTCTTATAGCATATTTCAATTTGGATGCTGAATATTAACCAGAACTACTTAATCTGTATTTAGATTTTATACAATTCACATTTGGAAAAGTAGATTCACATACCTAAGATGTCTTAAGCATACTTAAAAGTATTCCAATAACTGAATCAAGTATCATAAAATCATTTTCCTTTAGTATTTCACATGCTGATTGACAAAACTGCTTCATTTACCTTAGAAGAATTGACTTGACTTTGTAGCAAAAACATATAAGTTTCTGAACTATATCTTTCCTAGTTAAGCAAATTCACTAACTCTGGTGTCAACTCAGTATTATTAACATGAAATTGAAAAGGGTAGTGTATAAAGTGAAAAACAACTCTAAATTTATTAATATCAACAAAACATTCTTTAAACTTTTCTTGTCACATTGCAGCCAGTTTATGTAAGGCAATTGATGACAATTAAAATCTTCTGTATGTTTAGGCTGGCCAGTTAGCTCAGCTGTTTAGAATGTAGCCTTGTAACACACACACACACACACACACACACACACACACACACACACACACACACACACAATCTGCATTTTTTTGTTAGAAAAATGTGTATTAATTTGCATTATAGAAAAGTTTCAGTTTTAGCTGGACAGGTTCAAAAATTTATGCTAAGTTGCAAATGAGTGTTTTCTTTATTGGAGCTTCAATTTTAGCTCATTCATATGCAGTGAGATCATATGCACATGTTTTTTAATGTATAGAAATGTTATTGTGGCTGATATCTCAATCAGTTTTTACTCATCACTGTGTTACTTCCTTACTCTCATGTGTACACCTTTGCTTCTAATCACTGCACACTTCTTCATGGTGCATGCTCACATCTCACCCAGGCACTCTCCTGGTGATGGAGGACCAGACTGCTTCTAATTCCTGTCACCACAAATCATGCTGTAGTGAACATCCTTATTCATGTCCCTTCCAGACTCGTGAGATTTCTTTCAGCTTGATAGCCCTTCTGTTTCTACCCTTCATATCTCTTAGCTTTTCTTTTATATTTTCTGTTTCTTTGCCTTTCTTTTTTTCCTTCTGGGAGATATTCTCTTTTGTCTTTCAGTTCCCTAATTTGTTTCCCAGCTGTGTCCATTCTGCTACTTTTCAAATCTATTGTGCACTCTTAGTGATTACTTTTTCATACCTAACATGGCTGCTTGTTTTTTTAAAACTTTTTTTTTCCCTTTAAATGACTACACTTTTCACAGCTGATATTTCTTTATATTTTCTTGTTCTGGTATCATATTGATAATATTTTCCTTTACATCTTTTAGCATGTTTATTATGCTATTTTTAAAATCTTGGTCTGCTGTTGTCATATTTCTACTTAAGGTGCAATCTGTAATCAAGTAGGTTGTATCCTGTTGAATTAGTTGTGCTCCTCACCTGTCTTATTTTGTCCTTGGGCATATAGGTTGCTCTGTCCAACAGTGCATACCAGTGCCCTTTAGCTCAGGGAGTGAGGGAGGTGAATGAGCCCTAAAACTGAGAACCCTAGAACCCTAGGCACTGAAACTCCAAAGTCACTCAGGCTCTCAGGTCAGGGCTTCACTCCCACCCTCCCGCCCCCTGCCCAGGGAGAAGCAGCCTTAGAGGAGGTACTTCTTAGATTGTAATTCACCTGCCCTGGGAGTTTGTTTAGAGGGGCTGAGGAGGGGAAACATCTGTCCAAATTAAGTTGTCTCCCCCTTTTTTTATCAGCTCCTCACCAGCACAGTGCATCTTCAGTGCCCTGATGTTACCCATGCCAGCACTTGGACCACAGGCTGGAGTTATGGCAGGTAAGGAGGTAGCCGTGTTTGTTCCAAAATGGTGCTGGAGGAAAAAAGAGAACCCTGAAAGCTTTTTTTCTTTCCCCTTCACTATTCCACAGCTGTGCTCAGCCACCTCCATCCCCAGATCAAAGCTGCCCCTCTACCACACACACATACCAGTTCAAAACAGGACCCTCCCTGTCGTAGACTGAATTATGTCCCCCCAAACTCACTGAAGCTTGAATTGTGTCCCCCAAGTTTTATGTATTAGAAACTTGGCCCCCACTGTTGCTGTTAAGGGGGTGGGAAATCCTATTATGGTAATTGAAAGGGGAAGTCTTGAAGAGGTGATTAGATTGTAGGACTGTGCAGTAGTGAATGGATTAATAATGGCGGCCAGGGGTGTGGTTCTGGGGGCTTTAAAAGGAGAGTGAATGAGGAGATTGGTCTCTGCTCTCTCTGCTTCACCATTTTTGCAATGTGATACTCTGCTGTCACTGTCACCACCACAAAGGCTCTCACCAGATATGTTCCCTGGACTTTGGACTTCCCAGCCTCAGAAACTGTAAGCAACAAATTATAAATCATCTAGTTCCAGGTATTTTGTTATAAGCAATAGAAATGGACTAATACACTCCCCTTCGCCCAAGGGGTTTCTCACAGTTTTCTTCATTTCTAGGTATTTTTCTCTTTGTAATTCTTCAGTGGTTGATCTTGGGGAAGGAAGCAGCAATCACACTAGTTCAGTCAGGACGCAAGCTTAAGGATGTTGAGCGCTTGCTCAGTGCTAAACACTGTTCTAAGCATGCCACTTGTATTGACTCATTTAATCCTCAGAACTACCCTATGAAATTATAATAGCACCCCCATTTTACAGATGAGAAAACTGAGGCAAAAGGAAGTTTGCCCATGGAACTGAGTCAGGAGTCTAACCCAGGCAGTCTGGCTCCTGAGTGGGCCCTCTTAATCTCTGCCTTACAGTAAAGCCCAGACTGCCGAGTGTTCTTTATGTGGACGGATTAATGTAGCATTGGCCAGAGCATTGCCCTGTGATGGCTAGGCTTATGAGACATCAGCCAGAAGAGAGGAGGGAGGTTGACAAGGACAAAACATTAACAGCCAGGCCTGCTGTCAGCAGCATTTGGTCCCAGGCAGGAGACTCTGACAGATCTCTCTGAACAGGACACAGGACTTACGTGGTTAGAGGTGAAGGGAGGAGGAGTTGAGTGTTCATGAGCCCAGCCCAGATGAGGGCTGATGTCTGTTCTCTGTGCATTCGTCTCCAGATTTGACGTCTTATATAAACTGGTTGGTGTGAGACGCTGTCCTGCACTTTCAATCCACTGAATTTGAAGTCCTTGCAGTGGAAGCAGTTGGGTGGGCTGGAGCTACTCTGGCTCAGAAACCACTAGATGCCTCCCAGAGGCAGTGACAGGCTGCCAGTATGCAGAGCTGTGTCTTTTCACTCTCCTGCATCTCCTCTCTCCTTTTCTCTGATTGGTTGGCACGTATTGGAGGGCAAGTCCCTGTCATAGGCCCCGTGAAGAGTACTCTAGAGGGATAGGATTTGAAGGTGAAAGTCAGTGAGCATGACACAAAATGAGGACATAAGAGGATGAAGGCTGATTCCAGTTATCGGACTCTCCTGAATGGTGGGCATCGTGAATTTTAGTAAAAACAAAGCCAGTGTCAGGTACCTTGATTCTTGGCGCATAGCCCTTTCCCTGAAACCACAGCCCTCTTCTAGCCATTTCTGAAGTGCTAGGCACTTTTCTTGCTGGGGTTGTGGAAAGAAAATCAGTAACTGATTTGAGGAACCTTTCTCCCTGCTGGGGCACCTGGGGCAGAAGGTTTCAGGAAGGCGGGTTCCTCCTCTGAGTGTTCACTGACAAGCAGGCTGCCACATGCTTTCTGAGCCACAAATATTTCACACCGTGGGTTCCCTTCTGCTGCCCTTCCCCCCCTCCCATTCCTTCACACCTCTTCCTCATTCCTAAACCTACACCACCTTACAATCCTTTTAGCCACTGCCCCTCACTTTGTCCCTTCCTCATGTGTACCCCTCTCCAGGAGTTCCTTCAGGGAAATCTGAGAAGCCTGAACACACTTCCAGCTTCATCTGCCTGGGAAAGCAAAGAGAAGTTAACACAGATGCATCCTGTATGGCAGAGGTTCTTTGCAGTGTCTTACATTATTTCATGCAATTCTCAGGACAACTTCAGAAGGAAATATTGACTGTTGAAGGTTCTGAGGGTTCTCAGCCCAAGATTAGGAAGTGGTGAAACCAGGCTTCAGACCTCCAAAGTCCATGCTCTTTTAGTGTTTTCAGATACCCCCAGAGCCTCATTCAGCTTTCCCAGCTTTCTACCCTCATATCTTTGATCCCTTGTAGACTTGATAGTTTGCTTCTCCTTAAAATAAAAAAAATAAAAAAAATAAAATTAAAAAGGGAAGAAAGGAAAGGAAAGAACAGCCTCTCAGTTCTCTGTCTTTTGAGAATCATACTTCTTTCTAGAAGACTAGAATGACTTGTTTTGTAAACGAAAGGGGACATATGAGAGCATTTCATCCAGTGGTTATTCAAAAATTTTAAGCCATGGAGTCATTTCTTAGAAAATGATGGAGGGAGCCCCGATCTATAAAAGACACAGGAGCAGTGCTGACTGAGTTGGCGGTGGTGGAGGGAGGGCCCAGGCCTGGCCTCTCGATGTGTCTTGCAGTCTGAAGCATGTCCATGGAGTCTTAGAATGCTGTCGAACACCATTGGAAAGCTCCTGATTCCTTCAGCTGACAGATAAGCAAGCTGAGGCCCAGAGAAGGGAAGCAGCTAGCACAGTCAGGACTGGAGACTGGCTCTTCCAGCTTCTAGCCTGCAGCTTTCCATAGGCTTTCTCCAGAAATCCCAGCCTGTGTATCTCTGTACAAATCCTGAAGGACGCCTAGTCCAGGAAGGGGTGTAGGTGGAGGCAGAGACAGACGAGGGACTGGGCTGCCTCTTTTTCTCCTTCCTCATCAACAGCTACCTGAGCTCCCACCCCCTTGGGTAATGAGGTAGATCAGGGAGGGGACTGACAGGGAAGATGGAAGGATGCAAGCAAATGTCCAAGGAGCAGGTGACAAGGGATCAGGTTTGATGGAGTGAAGGAAGAAAGAAGGTGAGGCAGAAAATGAGGGGAAGAAGTGAGGTTTTCTGCCTCGTTTTCCTTTGAAGGCTTCTCTGTGTACCAGCAGTGAGTGCACGAGACTATAGGAGGGGCAGTGTGCTGTAAGAGAGCACTGTCCACCGGGGGTCAGAATCAGCTGGCCCAGCTCCGGCCTGTAAATAGATCCATACCTTGAGGCAGCTCAAAAGTCTCCCTGGGTTTTACATTCCTCACCTGCAAAATGGATGGGACCAGATGATCTCTGAGGGTTCTCTTGGCTCTGAAAGTAATGGTCTGGGATGTGGAGCCTGTGCTTAGGGAGCCGGGGACTGGGCAGATGTAGGCTGCAGGGCACCTAGAATTGTAGGCTCAGGAGCTAATGGGCCAGGCACTCTGGAGTCTAGCAGTCTTGCTTTGTAGGTGAGGAAACTGGGCTGGCAAAGGCAAAGTGACTTTAGCTTCTCTCAGCTTTATTCCTCTTTTTCCTCTGAAGACCCCCCCCCGTGGGGTCTAAAGATTCAGCTCAAAGCAGTTCTGTGCAGTGAATAAACTTTTTTCTTGTTGTTTTTCTTGTTTTTTTTTGGGGGGGGGGTTGGCGTCTGTCCAGTACAAGATTAGAACTGTGGACCCTGGTGTTATCGGCACCATGCTCTAACCAATGTTCTTTTTTTAAAAAAATACTTTATTGCCTTTCAAAGTTTTTTATTTATTATTATTTTTTTTAACAAAAACAGTACATGCTCATTATAAAAATTTACATTAATACGGGAAGTGAAAAAAGTAAAAAAACTGCACATTGCTGTCATCCTCCTGCCCTCACCCCCAGGTCCCCAGGGGTGTCTCCTGCAAACAGTTTAGTGTGTATCCATCCCAACCTTTCTGATGAACAAACATGTATGCTTTTGCCCACTTAATGGGATTATAATATAAATTATTCAAACATAAACTTTAGAATCAGACACACCTAGGGTGTAATGTCACCTAATGGCAAATTATTTGAATGACTTTGGCCAACTTATTTAACCTTTTAGTCTCCATATCCCTATGTGTGAAAAGGGAGTAATAACAGTATCTACCTTATAGGATTGTGGTAAAGACTTAATGAGATTTTATGTGAATAGTGCTTAACAGTGCCTGGTATATAGTAAGCACTACACACACACACACACACACACACACACACAATGTCCAGGAGGCACAGGATGAGTTCGAGATAGAGTAAAAACTAGATCCCAAGTTTTCTGACTTCCAGTCCCCTGACTTCCTGCTTCTTCCCCAGGTCTCCCTGGGCACACGGTACGTGCTCAATACTTGTTGAATGAATGAGTGTGGTTGGGGTGGGGGGTAGATCTAGGGATCTGAGGTCTGTGGAGTTCCTGGGATGCCTGCTCTGGGAAAGGGAGGACTTCACTCTGTGGGTTGGGAGGGTGGGGACAGAGTGCGCTGCTGGACCAGAGTTGCTTCAGGGCTTCATGCCAGGAAAGTTGAGCCTCAGGGCAGAGTTGAGGGCCCAGAGTGGCTCTCAGCTTAAAGGATCTTGGCTTAAAAGGAATGTGCAGTGGGCTGCCTCTGCTCAGGAGGGGCTAAAAAAAGCCTCAGCCTCCCCTGGGCTTTGCATGAGGGTTATCAACTGTTCGAGTCAGCGCATCTCTCTGGCTGCTCTGGCATTTTTGAGAGGGTCTGTTTTCCTGGCTCCTCTGGGTTTCCACCAATTGGCAAGAAGGGGTCAACCTGTCTCAGAGGTGGAGGCCAAGGGGAGTGAGGTGTGGAAGACAGGGAGGGGGCTGGTAGCCCCGAAGCTGGTGACAATACACAGTTGTCGGCTGTACCCTGCGATGTTTCTTCCTTTTATAGTCAGCAGCAGTTGCTTTTGCTGTCACCCAGCCCCTCTGTGGGGGCTGGTATGGAGGTTCCTAAAACAATTGCAGATAGATCTGCCATATGACCTAGCTATTCCACTGCTGGGAATATACCCAGGGGAATGGAAATCATCAAGTCGAAGGGATACCTGTTCTCCAATGTTCACTGCGGCACTATTTATAAGAGCCAAGAGTTGGAACCAGCCCGAATGTCCATCATCAGATGAGTGGATACGGAAAATGTGGAGTATCTACACAATGGAATACTACTCTGCTACAAAAAGAAGGAAATACTGCCATTCGCAACAACATGGATGGACCTAGAGACAATTATATTAAGTGAAATGAGTCAGGCACAGAAAGAGAAATATCACATGTTCTCACTTATTTGTGGGAGCTAAAAATAAATAAATAAGTACACAAATAAACTGGGGGGGAAGGGAAGAAGACACAACAATGACAATTCCTTGAAGTTGATACGACAAGCAAACAGAAAGGTTGTTGGGAGGGAGGGAGGTTTCGGTAATGGGCCACAATAATCAACCACATTGTATATCGACAAAATAAAATTAAATTTAAAAAAAAGGAGAAAGAAAATTTTGAAAATGGGCAAAGAGATAGATTATCTTCAACACAATGGCATTTATGCTAAAAATTAAAAAATAGTAAAATGAAAAAAAAAAAAAAAAAAAAGGAAAATGGAAGCCAGTGGACCACAGGAAACAATGTGCTGAAAGAAAATAATAGCCAGCCTAAAATTTGAAACTTAGCAAAAGTATCATTCAAGAATTAAATCAAGGAGGGTGCCAGTGCAGTGGTATTTACAACTAATTGATCACAACTGGTTACAAATTTCTTTGTTCCTTCTCTACTCTCACTGCTTCAATTGACTAGCCTTCAAAAAAAAAAAAAAAGACAAAGTAAACATTTTTAAGCAGATAAAATGAGGAGACCCATAATAGGGGAATTCCAAAGGATGTATTTAAGCAAAAGAAAAAGTATTCCAGATAGATCAGAGATACAAAGAGAATGAAGAACAAAGTGTATATACGTCAATCTAAATGAATAACGACTATATAAAAGACTCAGTAATACCTGTGGATCCTTAAACATACACACACACATACAAGTACAAACAAATGGTGGATACCTGACAATTTTTGCATTTTTTTTTTTTTTTTTTTTTTTTTTTTTTTCCGGGTCCGGCAACGGATCGCAACCCTCAGTGTCGCGCCCGGACCGGGACCGGCAATGGAATCGCAACCCTCAGTGTCGCGCCCGGACCGGGACCGGCAATGGAATCGCAACCCTCAGTGTCGCGCCCGGACCGGGACCGGCAATGGAATCGCAACCCTCAGTGTCGCGCCCGGACCGGGACCGGCAATGGAATCGCAACCCTCAGTGTCGCGCCCGGACCGGGACCGGCAATGGAATCGCAACCCTCAGTGTCGCGCCCGGACCGGGACCGGCAATGGAATCGCAACCCTCAGTGTCGCGCCCGGACCGGGACCGGCAATGGAATCGCAACCCTCAGTGTCGCGCCCGGACCGGGACCGGCAATGGAATCGCAACCCTCAGTGTCGCGCCCGGACCGGGACCGGCAATGGGATCGCATCCCTCGGTGTTGCCCCCGCGCCTCGCTCAGCCAGTGAGCGGGAACCGGTCTGTATGTGGGATCCGAACCCTCGGTGGGAGCGCCTCCGCGCTTCCCAAGCGGCGCACTAGCGCAGTGCGCCACCGGGCCAGCCCCAATTTTTGCATTTTCAAAACCCATGAAACTATAATCGGTATTTGCTCATCAATTGTATCAAATCTACCACACTCATAATGGAAGATGTTAAAAACACGAGAAACCAGCGGAAAGAGTATATGGGAACTCTCTATACTAAATGCTCAATTTTCTGTAAACTTAAAAGTGCTCTAAAAAATAAAGTCTATTAAAGAAATACGAGTATATGTATATATGTGTGTGTATATGTATATACTCACACACACACACAATTAAGTATATAACAGCAACAGCATGTAGTGGGAGAGGACTAAACAGTTAAATCTTCAAGGCCCTTGTACTGACCAACAGGAGGATAAAGATACCGATTAACGTTAACTTTTTTTTTTTTAAAGTTGACCAGTAAGGGGATCTTAACCCTTGACTTGGTGTTGTCAGCACCACACTCTCCCAAGTGAGCTAAACAGCCATCCCTACATAGGGATCCGAACCCGTGGCCTTGGTGTTGTCAGCACCACGCTCTCCCAAGTGAGCCACTGGTTGGCCTCATAACTGTGAAAACTTCTAATCAATGAAATGTAGTTACATGACAGAGGAAAAAGGTATCAGTTGGTTAAACATCTCTTTAGAAGTCAAATTTGATTATTTAAGGTGATTGCATACCAGACTTATAAATTTATAAAAGAGAAAAAGAGATAATTTTTCTTTGAGAAGATATTTTATGTCTACTATGTGGTACTATTTAAATATATGATGTTACTTTAGGCTCTATAAAAGTGAAGATTCTTACTGTGCCAAAACATTCACACTTTCCATGCTTCTCATTTTGCTCTTCTCCTCATGACATCCACATAACTGCATAACCCTTTTTACTTAATACAACTGAAACCGATGACATTAATCAAAAAACGTTAGAATGGAGAATCTTAAGGGGGAAATAAAAAAAGACACCTTAAATATTTTCTTTGGACTTAGAGCAAGTAAATGTACATTCTTTTGACAGTCTTTCGATGTAGGCCTTTTGAGTTATAGATCACTGATTGCAGTCTTACACAAACCACACCCATAATACACCATTACAATTTCCAGTTTTGATTTCTTTTAAAAGTGAGAACTTAAAAGATACTTGCCCAAGGATCTAAATGAAGAATTCTTTCAAATTAAAAAAAAAACTATAATTTTTTACAGATATCTTCTTCTTATTGACTCACCTTATAGTCTTTCTAGGGCAGTTAACTTATTTTTCAAAGAAAAAACAATTCTCTCATTTTGCAATCATTTTTCATTAGTTTATGCAATTTTGTATTAGGTTATATAATTACAACATGAGTGCGAGTTGTCATAAAGTTGTCAGTCTTTTTTTTTTTTCTTTCCTTTTTGTCTTTTTTCATGTCCGGCAACGGATCGCAACCCTCAGTGTCGCGCCCGTACCGGGCCGGGACCGGCAACGGAATCGCAACCCGCGGTGTCGCACCCACACCTCGCTCAGCCAGTGAGCGGGAACCAGTCTGTATGTGGGATCCGAACCCTTGGCGGGAGCGCCTCTGCGTTCTCAAGCGGCGCACTGTAGCAGTGCGCCACCGGGCCGGCCCAAGTTGTCAGTCTTTAATTCAACTAGTGGGAGCAATGCAGTGGGTATCAGTCAGTATGGATTATAAAGAGAATGGAGAATGTCCATTAATCCAGTGAGTTAAGAACATATTTGTTAAATATCCCTGTTATAAAAGATCTAAATTCACTCCTTTTGATTCTCTTGTACTTGGAATAGCACCTGGCACATACTACAAGTATTTGCCATTATATTAGCATTCATATTCAACTAGGTACAGGTAACAGTGCATGCAAGGGTAGAATTCCACCTACTTTACACAGTCTCCAGAATTGGAGACTATCTGTACTTAAACTGTCAAAAGAGTGCATAGTAGGGAATATAAACTGTGACAGTTCCTGATTGAATACATATGAATACAAGATACAGTCGGTTTCACACTACTGGAAGTGGATTATCCAGCACTTAAAGAAAGAGATCTTAAAAAAGAAGTAGGATACCTCACATATCAGGTCAACAAGAAATTAAGAAGTAGGTTCACAACCCAGCTTAACCATAACACCTCAAAACTGCTAACAGAATGGTTCCAGGTCCTCCTAAAATGTGGCAGTTAGACTAGGAGGAGAGCCTGCCACAGGCTTTTCAGTGCACGTTAGACTACCCTCCCCTATCACCAACTCACAAATGACAGAAGACATCACCAAGCTTTTATTTTTATTTTATTTTATTTTATTTTTTTTGTCTTTTTCCGTGTCCGGCAACGGATCACAACCCTC
>NW_007731872.1:0-15048 GCF_000696425.1 Galeopterus variegatus
TTCCACTTTCCATTCATTTTAAGCTTCTTCATCAGAAATGTGAGAAATGATTACTTTTATGGTCTTTTTATGTTTTAATGTTTATTTAACTCTTCAATCCATCTGGAATGTATTCGGGCATATGGTAAAAATTTAAATTAACTTTCTCTAAATAGCTAACCAACTGTTTCAACACCACTATTGAATATAATAAAAGTTTACATTTATTGAGAGTATTTGAGGTTATAGGTTTACCTCTCAATATAGATTATAGTTACATGGTAGCTTCTGAGATAAATATTCCCATTTTTGTTATTTTCTACCTAATGTGTAATTACATTTTTATTTCCTTTTTCATCAACAATTGCTTCAGGAGAATGTTGTAAAAATTCTAAGTTTTTATAGTTTGTTGCTTCAACATCTCTTCTTAATGTTTATTTGTATTACTTAGACTCAGAGGACATAGCCCATATTAATTTCTGTATCCTAAACTTGTTTTGTTTCTGCATTTTCTAAATTCTATGATCCCATTTCCCACTTTTTCTTCTACTTTTTGCAATCATAATGGAATACAATTTACAATTGATACGTATATTTAATGATAGTTTTGGATTTTTTTGATAAAAGCTTTAGTAAGGCAAACATGTCTTACAGCATTTCTTTAATTTGTTTTCCATTTGGTCTCCTCTCTTTTGTGAGAACAGATTGGATCTCCAAGATCTGTCCAACATAGCTACAACTTCCTTATCGATTTTATTTCCTTGTTCTTTTCCTCTGTAACTGAACTTTTCAAGTCTGTTTTCACTAATTCAATTAATTCTCTGCTGAGTCCAGAATATTGGACACCTCCCACATCTTGATTTCATTTGGAAACTATGCCTTTCATCTTTTTTAATCTTTACTCATCTCAGCCTGTCCTGCCTCATGAGTCTAAGCTAGTTTCATCAAGGCAATGTCCTCTTAAAAACATAGACATATAAAAACATGCTCTGTGTTTCTTAGGTTTCTTGCTGCAAATCCATTTTGTAGGGAGTATTTAACCATCGGAGTTCCCCTTCTCTCGAACTACAGAACATTTTATAGGGTCCATGATATCCCACTGTTTATACTTCCTTAAAGAGGTTAATCTTCTAGAATTGGATTATAACTGAGCAGGGGTTTCTCGAAGACCTTTGGGGAAAGACACCTTATTCACCCAAATCCTTTACTAAGGGGCCTCTGAGTCTGAATCGTCAGAGTTCTCTCTACGTATAGATGGGACAATATGACTGAGAGGTCCAATGCCATTAAATGCTCATGAATGACAAGGCATGTCAGATGTTTAATAATTTCCCATGAACTCTAACTTGTTTAAAGCAAGGTTTTCTGTACTGCGTGGAAGAGTCAGGCCTAACAGAGAGACATCGAGCACAGCCATGGCAAGATCACACCTGGCAGACGAAATGGAACTCGAGAGCAACAGGAAAACAGTTTGCCACAGTGTTCCAACCCCAGGTCGGCCTAACTCTGCTAACTTAAAAAGTATACACGATGCTTTTAAATAAAATATAACAAAAACCAAAAATATAAAAATTTCTAACTGAAATTTCTGACTAAGCACATAAAAAGATCTCCTGCCCTCATCATCTGAACCTAGGAAAGAATAAAATGTTTTGCAAACTTATTTTTCAGGTTTCTTATTCTAACATTTTACAGTAAAATTTGGCAAGTTTAATAAAGTCTTTTTTAATTTAAAAACTATGAGTGGAATAACTTAAGGTTTAAAACTAAGGAAAAAAATACACTTTAAAACATTTTGGTTAAAGCTTTGCACCAAATTCGAGGCATTATAAATCCATGTCTTAAAATGAGTTCGGGCTTTTATTTTATAAGAGCACTATCCTGTAATGGGGCAGGAAATAAAGCCGCTTCAAGTTAAAACACAAAATGGACAACTTGTAAAATACGTTAATGGTAACACAGTTTTGCAGCCAACAGCAAAGCATTCTCTCTGTCATTAAAATATTTTAGTGCTTAACATGGCTGTCCAGATTGTAATGCCCACTGACACACTGTAACCTTCGTATATGCTGAAAATGCAAAACACCTTTTGTCACCAACCTCTAAATCAATACTTCTCACACACGATCTGGTATCAGAATGTGTGAAACATCATGGGATGCTTTTACAAAGCCCCATGGAATACTAATAAATTTTTAATTACTGGACAAATAATTTTGGACTAGATGGAATACTATTTTATATCCTGTTTTAGTGTGGCAGAAAGGTCAGGGGCCAAACATCTAAAAAAATCTGCATAGAAGAAACATTTCATTGTAAAATACTTTTCTGTTAATTAATGTTTTCTTATGAATTTGATATCTGTAACTTGTATTATTTAATTTTAGGTATACAATGTAGTATATTAAAAATGTGAACATGTTTTCTCTTGACAAAAAAACCCACGTATGAAATTGTTCTCACCATTGACTGTTTATGTGCCCTTGGTGAAGTCATTAACTCCTCCGAGCTGCCACTTCCTTATTAATAATACAGAATGACACAATCCACTTCACGGAAATGTTGGGTTTTGTTTTTGTTTTGTTGTTTTTGTTGTCCTTGATTTTTGCAGTTGTTACTTTTTTATTTTTTATTATGGGTTTGATCCCTGTACCAGCCAGCCACCAAAAAAAGAAAAAAAAAAAGATTTCAAATATACATAAAGGTCGACAGAATAGTATAATGAACTCCAACTACCCATCAGCCAGCCCCACAATCAACAACCCAAGTCCAGCTATGTCCCATCCACTACCCATTCCCCCCATTATTTTGAAGCAAATGCAAAACTTGATACCATTTCATCAATAGATAAATTTTCATATGCATCTAAAAATGATACTTTTTAAAGCATATAAATGTTATAAACGGTACTGTAGTTGATCTTCTGTTTGTTTTGTTTGTTTGTATCAAGATCCAAATAAGGTCCACATATTGCAATTGGTTGATACATCTTTTAAGTCTCATTTATCTTCTTGGTTCACCATCTAGTCCTCTTTTCCTTTGCAATTTATTTGTTGAGGAAACTGGGTTGTTTGTCCTGTAAAGTTCCCCACTGTCTGGATTTTACTGGTTGCAAACCCATGGCTTAATTAAACATGTTTCTCTGTACCATGTATTCATGCTTCTCTGTACCATGTATTACCACCTGTAAATGAAGGTAGCTGTACCTACAGGCTGTTTTGGAAGGAGTGGGGGGTGCAGAGAGGGCAAGAACAGTTCACAGGTAGTGCTGTGCTCTTCCATCAAGAGACATATGTTTGATTGTCTTTCTTTTTGCAACATTAGCAGCTGTTGATATTCAATAAACAGATTCATCAGTTCAGTAAAGTTGTAAAATGATTGTATTCTCATTCTATCATTCCTTCTTTATTTACTAACCGGAATATTTCTGTAAAGACAAATTTTCCTCATCTACTATTTGGTCATCTAATGGTATAGTTCATATAGAGAAGGCAGGATGTATGGGTTTTTCCCTTTTATTCGTTTTCAATGTAATGAATTGATTCCCTAGCACTTGCCAACACTGACTAACACATTTTAGTATTATTATTAACTTAGGGATTTAAACATAATTGATATACTTCAAACTTTTACAGTTTTTATTTTTACTGGTGCTCAATTTATTCCAATTTATGCTCATAAGAGTGTCTATAAGTTGAATCCTGAGTCTTTTGGTGAGACTTTAGTAGTCTTGACAGTTTGCTTCCTCCTGTTAATTACATGATGTTCCAAGCTAATTTTGCATATTTTTACCCCCAGACCTGGAAAAGCCATTTTGCCATGGAGTCCTCGTTCCTTTTAGTTGGGAAATGGTAGTTACAGACCATGATCTGGGCACTAGGGGTGCTCATTGCTATTACGTAGACCATGTGGTCATTGTTTTTAGAACTTTTCAGTGAAGGGAGCTAGAAAATATGTCCTGTTTTTGTTGTTGTTTAAGATAAAACACCTCAGGAGATTTTACAGATACTCGCAATTCAATTTTAGGACTATAGGGCTTTTACTTAATTTCTTCTATCATACTTATGTATCTCCTTTCTCTCAAACCAAGAATATGAGTTCTCAAGAATACCAGAAATAGAAAATAACATTATCCCATTTGTATTGTTCACTTGCATTATCTCACATTAGCTACACAGCAGTCTCAGAAGAACAACGCCCAGGCCACCACCAATAATAAAACTACTGTAAAAAGTTTTACAATTTTACTTGTAGTTCTTTTTGTCCTTGGGTATATCCACCTATGGTCAAATTGATGTGTGCTAAAGTCACTTGGAATATTCTTCTCTGTGTGAATAACGCCACCAACTGGAAGCATTGTTAGGTTTTTTACTTTTGTTATTTTTTTTTAATTATTTTTTTATTTTTAGGAATTGCACTTTTTAAGTCTAATTTTATTTTACAAATATGTAAAATATTTGCATGATCCCAAAGTCAAATGTATAAAACAGGTGTATACAGAGAAGCATGGCTTCTCTCACTTCCCCTACAACTTTCTTTTTCTCCCTTCCCTTACAATTAGCTTCTCTTTTCTTTTTTTTTTAAACTCTTCACAAATTTCACATCATCCTTGGACAGGAGCCATGCTAATCTTCTGTGCACTGTTCATTTTAGTGTATGTGCTGCTGAAACAAACAAACACAGAGGATTGTTTTGAGGAGTAAACTGTAATTGCAATGCACATGCAACATCTGATACAGTTACTGTACGTGCAGGTTAAGAAAGAGCAGCTATAATCTTAGTCTTCCTTAAAAAGAAAAAGCCTCTTCTTCTCTGGTTTCAAGACTGGAGTTGCAGAAATCGCTTTGGATACAATACTATTTCACATCACTATACCCCAAACCCAGCACAATGCCTGGCACACTATAGAGATTCAGTCAATATCTGTTGAGGAATTGATGGAACGAAGGACTCTTCCATAAACCTACTACTGCTATCAACATGGATGTCAAATAAAAAAGGTCTCAGTTCTGGGTGCTATAATCTCTCAATGTGCTCAGAATTAAGTTTCTAAATAGAGCATAGTTTAATTTGATGAATATTTTTAATACATCATAGCTTCATTTAATACATATATATCTCAATGTGGCATAAACCTAATACAAAGGCAAAATTTTTAGTCAAAAATCTTACTTGTTCCTAACTGGAAAGGAAAATTTGCTTAACTATTTTGGACTCTTCTGTAGAATTAAAAATTGTTAACATTTAATCCCAGAGGGAAGGGATTAAGAGATGATTCATCCAAACGGACTAGGAGTACTATCTTTGTTGGTGGTCTGCCATGTGGAAAGAGTTGAGAATTAGCAGCACACCAGCCAGTGTCCAAAAACAAAGAACAATCTGATTCTCCAACCAAACCTTTGCACTGACAGTGCTTGGAAGAAAAAATATTATTTCCTCATAGTTGGAAGTAGAGAGTAAAAAATAAAAACAAATACATACACATCACAAGAAAGAAATAAGGTAGACACTTTATTATGACCAAAGATAATTAAAATTTTTGAAGAATTTACTTTATTCCTCAAAGAAAACTCAGAAATAAGATTTAACTAGAATTTCTTCAAGTCTTTTCACTCCTAGAAGTAATCTTCTAGCTATTCTGCACCCCCAAGAGTTCATAGAAACATCAAATGGGCTGGCTCTAGAATTGTTCTGACTCCAGCAGAACAGATACAGCACCACGTAAAGACTTACAAACCCAGATGAAGCCTTAGGGCCATAAGCAAGGATGAGCTACTGCTCTCCAAAGAGCAGGAAGAAACACCTTGGGGCTGAGGGCTTCCCTGAAAGCTCCCTGGAGGAGATGGCACCTAAGATGGGCATTGTAGGAAACAGACATTCAATGAGAGATTTGCATGCCAAGGGCTTGGTAAAGGCAAAGAACAAAAAAGAAAGGCATGAAGTCCAGTTGGGCCAGAGCATAGGGCACACAAAGAGAAATGGGGGATAAGGGAAGAAAAGTGGTACAGAGTCTTCAATGCCAGTTAATAGCTCAATAGTAGAGCTATTTCAGAGGAGAAAACAAAGACCCACTTAAGGTTTATTGATAAAGCATGTAATCTTCAACAAATACAACAAACACTGCACATTTACTATGTGCCAGGAGTGGGGTACGACCTGGGGCTTACAGTGGTGAGAAAACATAGTCCCTCCCCCTAGGAGCTCAGAGCCTGATGAAAGAGACAGAGGAGAAAATAATCACAGTGACTGGAACAGAGAAGTGGGCATTAATGTGAAAACCACAAAGGGAATGAGGGAAGACTTGATGAAGAAAGTGCTCAATTAGATAAATCCAGCTAGGGTAGGGAGGTGCATGTTATGTTATGCACGTTAATTTCCACGTAACTCAAATGTATTCATGTAAGCAGCCATGTATTAGTAACTTTTGGAAGTGGAAACCTGTCCAAAACAATTGTGCATTGATGCATGTGCAGAATGACGAACGTAATGTGAATGGTTTCTGGGAAGAGGCAATATTAAAGGCCATCCGTCACTGTCCTGAGCTATCACTGCTGACCCTGGGGACATGAGGCTCAACAGAAAGTGCTCCAAATCTCAAATCCTGGATTGTGTTTTCTCGAAACAGTGCATGATGCAGCATCCCCATGGGGTTTGCTGTTTGGATAAATAAGTCACCCACACTAGCATTACAAAATCAACTGACCAAGTGTGCTGTTTCACCACACCCACCCTCTCCTTTCTCCTCACTTCCTCCCCCGGAAGGTTACATAGGGTTAGGAGGTAGAAAATGCTATAAGAAAAAAATCCCAGGAGAGAAAGAAAGCAAGCAGGTGAACCTAATCTCACCTGGGAGTGGAAGTCTCACCTGGGGGGTGGAAAGTGAAGTGAAGATGGATTCAGAGAAGATCCCTAAGGAAGGATGAGCGAGGGTTAGACAGAGATGGCAGGGGAGAGGAAGGGGGCATAAAAAGCAGAGGGGGGTATTCCAGGCAACTGGGATAATTTATGCAAAGGCCACATGAAAGGAATGGAAACATGAAAGAACGCTTCATGAATAACCCCTGGCCTAGAAATCACAGCGATGCAGAGAGAGCATCCATGTGGGGTACCCTGACAGCTACACACCCATGCCCCACCTGCCCTTGGGATGTCCCACCAAGCACCTTGGCCAGCAGCACCTCAACCTCAGGGCTAGTGATCTCACTGGAGATTTCCAGCCCAAAATTTTAAAAGTCTGGGCTGGAAGGTAGGGTGGAAACTGGGATTCCTCAATCCCAGGAAAACCAGGACAGCCGGCCACCCTACAAAGGTTTACATAATACTCCGACTGAGTATTATGAAAGGAAGCTAAACATAGAGAATAACACAACAGACACTTTTGAGATACTTCTTTACCTGGCCTCAGACATCCATGTGGCAGAGCTTTTCCCCATTATCTGGAAGAGCCCTCAAGACACCTCAGCTCTCCAAAGTCCAGACCCAAGAAAACGTGGTCCAGAGTGTTAAAACCCCAAGAACAAGCAGACAAAAGAATTCACTGAAAGACCTGAGGCCCACAGAGTCTTAGCCCTCTAGGAATCTCTTTGCAAACTATGCCTGCACTTTGGTGATATAGGCCAGAATTGGCCAAACAAAAGAAAACATTTCTGAATTCCAAATAAGCCAATCAAAACATAATGCCTCAAAGCCCTTGTGATAGGGAGTAAATTCCATTTTGCTTCTACATCTAGCCCTTCCAAATTCAGCCTGGAGAGAACCAGCGAAGTCCTTCATGCTTGACGTGGCTCCTCTTGCCTGGCCAGCAAATCAACTCACCTTTGTTTTGTAGCTCTGTTGATCTTTGTTTTATGCTTTGACAAGAGAAAGAAATAAGATGCTTCCATCCAGCCCCCACCGCCTTTACTCCCCATCCTTATAACAGGCCCACGTTCCTGTACCAGGCCCTATATTTTCCCAAGACAGCAGACACTAATAAAACCCACTACCTTCGCTATGCCTGAGGAGCACAGAACACAGCAGGATACAGCCTGGCATTCATTTAAGAGAAAGACATGTTCAGTAAGAGAAAAGTTGTTTAGTAGGAGGCAGTGACGAGAGCAGTCAAACTAAAATCTTGGAGACAATCAAAGGTGACATTGAGGATTCCCCCACTGCATGAGGCTATAGTTTGTGGCTGGGGACTTTCTTCAGTAGAACTCAGAAGGCCATCTGAGTAGAAGACAGGGAGAACCACTGAGTTGTACAGACCCAGCAATAGGGCCCCACTGGGCTGTGCCCCAGAAAAACTGTGCTTATGAGGGGATGGACGATCGTGATAGGTGGAGAATCCACATGGGTAGGAGACCTAGAGTTGCTGGAAGGTGGCTGATCACCCGGGAGAAACTAAAGGACAAGAGAATTGGATGTCACTCTGAGGTCAAAAAGTAGACATGTAGTAGGAGTGAGCGTAGGGAAACGTGAAGGAGAGGGGACTGGGATTAGAGGCAGGCTGCAGGAATACAATATTTCTAGGGCAAAGCCGTTTGAAGAATGACTGGGTCCAAGTTGGACACTTGAAATGGATGGCTGAAATGAAACGGGGGTGAAGGTCACTGGAGCCAGAGAGATCCAGAAATGACAGAGACAGACGGAAGCTTGGGTTGTCTCTAATTTCTGAACACTCCCAGGATCATGGCAGGACTTTGGAGGAAAGAGAGAATGTGAGGACCAGGTCCTAAAGACTTCGGTGATTTAAACGAATGACATGAGCCTCCGAGGAGGAGGAGGATTGAGAGAAGAGGACTGGCCAGGAGGCAGCAGTAGGGACTCAGAGGTCAACTTTCCTTCTCAGCCCCATGACGCCTGGGGTGTGAGGCCTGAGCAGCCTCCATGTGGGGTCTGCAGGGGAGGCAGTGAGCCTGGTGACGGCCAGTTTTCAGCTGAAGCAGGAAGTGGGAAGTGAGAACACGGGGTTTTGTGGACTATGAGAGGTCAGTGGAAAGCATTGGGGGTCGGGGGCAATAATCAAAGTATAAAACAGGAGGAAAAGCAAGGCATGCAGGGATGGCTGAAGAGAGGAGATGATGGAGAGGAGAGCCCACCCGCTCTCTTTCGTCCGGGGATTGCAGGTGACAGAGCTGACTTGCTCAAAATGACCTCGTCTCAAAGTGCTTGAAGACTCTGAGAATCTTTGCATAGGGACTGACCTGATCTCGGAGAGAAAGGAAGATCTGGGGACAGGTAGCAGGGGCCCTGTGAGCACAGACCTGTCTCTCAGCCTTCTTGACTATAGTGAGGGACTTTTAGGAAAAGCTGCATTTGGGACTGTCTTGACCTTCACCATCCTATATCTACCAACTAACCAATATAGTGAAAGTGATTTTAAAAAATCACACAGCACCTCCAGAATGAGTCTAGGAAGACAGCATTAAAAGAGGGAAATGTGAAAAATGGTGGAATAGACAGGCCCCAGGTCACTCTCTCCCATAAATCAAACAATTTATAACTATAAAAAAGCAACGACAGCCAAGCTGGGGCCACTAGAGCTCAGGGGAAGAGGAGGAGAGATCTATGGAGTGCGTGAAGGCAGAAGAAGCCAGAAGGAGAGAAAGAAAAAATTGCTCCAACCTTTTTGAATCCTGGCTGCTTCCAGGCTGGAGCTGCTGAGCACTTGGAGCAGGAGCTGGCAAAAGCTGCTGCTGTGCCCTTTGGATGAAGTAGCTCGGAGGCTGCAGGGGAGAAGAGGGCCATGGTGGCCCCAAGGCCAGCAAGACCACTAATGGGCTTCCCGTGGACCCACACAGGACCGAGGAGCCACAACAACTGAAAAAAAGGAGACACTCAGAGGCTGGTGAGTCATCACAAGAGACTGGAGCATGGCCTGTCCCGTGGGAAGTGTTTGGAGCACAGGCAGTGGGGGAGACAGGCCCACCGGGGGAACACTGGGGCACAGCAAGGACAGCTGATCTGCCCCCAATCAGCATAGGACCACTCAGAGGAGACTGATCAGGAATATAGAATTGCATGGGGTGCAGTTTGATGAAAAGACTCAGGCCCAGACCAGAGTTTCTACACAACCGTGGTGCACCAGATTTCACTAGACCCAGAAGTACCTGTAAAGTCAGCCATTAAAACCTGAGCTCATAAAAAGCCTTCCCTAGGGAACCAGCAGCAAAGCAGCAGTTTAGCTCAACTACAACCACAGAGCTCAAGTACTGGTCCTCACAGGAAGTTCCCCCATTTTAGAAGTAAGCAAAGGACAACAAATTAGTTCCAGTGCAGAGTTTAAGTGGTGGGAACAGCAAATAATCCAACACAGAACTGAAAGAAAAAACAAAGTATCCACAACCAAAGACAAAGTTTAATATTAGCTAGTAAAGGTCTTATTTCACAAAAGAATACCTGTAACACCTAGAAGGACTGGAAGTCCCTTGGGCTACCAAGCCAGAAAGAGGGGAGAGCTGGGGACCTCAGCCCTGTCCCCCCCCACACCCGCAATGAGTCCCAAGGTTGGGGCCAAGGGCCTCAGCCACACACCCCAACATATGCAACCACTCCAGCAACAACCACCAAGCTGCCGCAGGAAGTTCCACAGGCTCTCCTGAGCCAGGGCAATGGGGGACCAAGGGCCTTGGCCACACCCCCCAACACACACAACAACCCCAGAAAAGACCACCAAGCTGCCAAAGGAAGTGCCCTGGGCTCTCCCCAAGCCAGAGCAGTGGGGGGGCCTCGGCCATGCCCCCACAACACGCACTACCACCCCAGTTACGACCACCAAGCCACAGCAAGAAGTGGCCCAGGTTCCCGAGCTGGGGTGTTGGGGGCAAGGGTTTTTGCCACACCCCCCTGACATCTGCACCCAGCCAGGCAATGACCAAGCCACTGCTGGAAGGCCCCTGGTCTCCCCTGTGGGAATGAGGGAGTGCCACAGGCCTCAATCCTGCCTTTCCTCCTTCCTCCCTCTTCCATCCCATTTCCTTTCTCTTTCCCCTCTCCCCCTCCCTCCCAACTGCTCCACAACAACTTCATAGAATGTAAAAAATAATATTAATAAATAAATAAATAAATAAAAGAGGGAAATGTCTGCATAGTTCAAAAGCTGGATATTGAACCTCTACTAATAGACCTAATTCTTTTAGGCTTTATGAAAAGCAATGTGCAATGATGATGAAATTCAGAGTTTACGTGTGCCAAAATCAGTCAGAACAGCATGAACTGTTGCATGTGCAATGTTCATGTATTTGCCATGTGCCTGAACTTGGAATAAAGTATGAGTTATTCCAATTAATGCGTTCTTGTCTTCTAACAGACCATGAGTTTGCTTTCTCGCTAGATCACTAAATCTTTGGAATATTTAAGGAGCATAACTACATTTGACCAAGATTACTCACTAACAAAGGAATGAACTATTCAAACTCAATGGCTTGCTGCTTAAAAACATTATACACACAGGCCAGAAACAACACGGAAACTCTCCTATGTGGAGAACATATGAGTGGCTCATTTTAATCAGTAAAGAAGATGACAATGCCCCGTAGACTCAAGGGTTATGTTCATCTTTCTTTACCAGAAATTTCAGAAGTTGGTATATACTTTCCATGCTAAAAACTATTATATAAATAACTTGTAAACATCAAGTGATATTTCCGAGGCCTGCCAACAGTTTAACCACAATGAAGCTCCTGGCCAAGATATTCATGAAAAGTTCAGAAGTTACTTTGAGAAAGATGTACTCACAGCAAAGAGATTTCCCCTCCTTAGAAAGAATGCATAAATCAGTAGTTAAGTAAAGAAAAGGAAAATCAGGATTGTCATAACATTATAAGAAAAAAGACATTTTAAAGAAGTTTAGAAATAAGACTACACAAAGACTTCACTATTAATACATTATTGTTATTACTAGTATTAAAAATTCATTCAAACATTTCTCTCATACTTTTCCCACCCACAGATTAGATGTAAAAATGTCTTAACTGAACTGAACTTAAGGGCAAAGAACAGGCACTTGGCTTTGCTACTGCCTGGCTGTGTGATCTTGGACAAGACACTGTTCCTCTCTGGGGCTCAGATTCCTCACCTGAAAAACCAGAATCCCTATACCTCCTTTCAACTCTGACATGCTATGATTCCAGGAGCCTACCAGGGCCACACATCCAGCCTTCTGCCTCCCTGGCAACAGAAAGAGTAAAGAAAATACAATTTAGGGTGGCATTTTGAGACAAGAAATCATACAAATCATACAAATAGGTAGTCAGTGACATCCAAGGAGGGAGAGAGAAAAGTCAACTATGACTCCATCTGTGATGTCATATGGCCTGAGGATTTTACAAACACGGAATTTTACAAACACAGACTTTTACAAATATAGACTAATTCACACCAGAATCTGGATGTAACTTCAGAAAGTAACGAAAATTCTTAAAAAGGATGTCTGTTTAAGGTAGGGAGGAGGGGTTGGAGGAGATACTGGAAGTCAGATTTTAAGGGTTAAAAATGAGGAGGAGAAAGCAGCAGGAGACAGTATGAATTGCAAAATCAAGTGGTCACGGAAAGTAATGGTAGATTAGAGCATAGGTAAAAGCATTTTAAATCTGGAAAAAATCTTGAATCCACTTAAATACAACCAGGAAGAGACAAAACAAATGCTAAATTCATCAGCGGCACTTTCCCTGAGTCTACAGAAGGGACAGAAGTTTACAGGGAAGAAGGGATGGTGGGGCATACACAGATTTAAAAGGTCCTCTCACAGATTTAAAGGTCCTCATGAATCAAGGTAGTTGCTGTGGATTGAATATTCCTCCCAAACTCATTGAAGCTTAAATTGTGTCCCCAGTGTTGCAAGTATTGGAAACTTGGCCCCCACCGTGACAGTGTTGAGAAAGTGGGAAATCTTATTTTGATGACTGAAAGGTGGGGCCTTGAAGAGGTGATTAGATTGTAGGACCTTGCTATAATGAATGGACTAACAACGGTCATCAGGGGCGTGGTTCTGAGGGCTTTAAAAGGAGAGCATGTGAGAGTCTCTCTCTGCTCTGCCATTTTCTGCCATGCGAGACCCCTGCATTTCTGTAGAGTCACTACCAAGAACACCCTGAGCAGATGTACTCCCTGAACATTGGACTTTCCAGCCTCTGAAACCATAAGCAATAGATTTTATTTTCTTATCAATTACCCAGTTCCAGGTATTTTTTTAGGAGCAACAGAAACGGATTAATACAGTGGTTCTCTTTTATATGGCTCCAAGCTTACATTAGTGGGATTGGTTAATTTTAAGAAAATCAAAACCCAGCACTTACTGAACACCCAGCCTTGTCCTGCATGCTTAGAATCCAAGTTCTTAACCTTTTTTCCTGCCTTTGGGTGTCTCATAACCAAAATGTGGCATGGTCAACATTACACCAACATGTGCACTCAAAAAGAACAATTCATGGGCCATAGAAAAATGTACACGAGGCACTAATTTCTAAGTCACCTACTTACTGCTCATGCTCCACCTCCTTTATCCCACTGTGGCTGCCATGAGGAGAAAGCACATTGCAACAAATCCATTAAGTCTGGGATGACACGCCTTGCACATTTCCCTACACCTAACAAATGCCAAAAATAAATACATAAATAAAAATTTAAAAATACTTGTGCAAAACAACAGTCTTCCTAATTTTTTTTTAAACATGTGACCTCTGAGAAAACACTAAATTTGTCACAGAGTTTCAAATCAGTATCCATAATGTAGCTCCAAGTTTAAATTCTTAGTGAGTTGAATTAAGGTAAGGATGGAAAAAACACTGCTTTAGTTGGTGATGGGATAAAGAACAAAGGCAGAATTTCAGACTCGGCTCCCTAAAACCAACCAACATTCAGCTGTTTGCCTATGAACAGGTCCTCTATGGGACAAAACTCCAAAACCACTATGAGGAATGACAAAAGAATCTACCCCAGAGACTGGCTAGCTATTAACTCTCCACCACGACCTTCTTGGCCAGTCATCCCAAACTAACACATTCTAACTCTCTCAAGCACCGGATGCAACCAAGTGCTAGAATGTTTTCGTTCTAAGGCTGTCCTCATCCAATGAGAAATCAGTGTCATTTCAATTCAATTTCAAAGAATATGTTTCACCGAGACTTTGAAAAAAATTGTAACTTTTATTAAAAACTGGGGAGGAATGATATGCTTATAGATGCTATCGGCATAGCTAATTCCAAATGCCTGAGGGTGCTGAAAACAAGCCGATAAAGCAACCCGTTCATATTAAATCATTGTCCGTGGCCTACTGAGGTCCCCCAAGGCTCTATTGACTATCACATTGGAATCAGGATTCTTAGGAAAGACGATAATTTTCTAAGCAATTCTTCTGAGAGAAGCAGCTGGATATATCCCAGAGTAGGGGAGCCTGGGTTTGGAGAGTAGTGGTCTTAGTTTTTCCAATAGCCATCTCGGTGTCCTTGAGTAAGTCATTAGCATTCGCAGCGTCTGTTTCCTTGACTTGTAAAATGAGGCATTTGGGCCAAAGTCAACACTAGCTGTGAAATTCTATAATTCTCTAAGTAATAGTTTACTGCATTGCTGGCTGGACTGCCTGGATAATCAGAATGATCCAGTTAACACTCTGCAATGTGGAATAGTATATTTGTAGCTTCAAAAAATAGACTATTTTAGAGTAGAAGGAGTCCAGATCACGAAATCCAGTCACTTTGTTTTTTTAAAACAAATGAAGAATTTGAGGTCCAAAGATGTTAAATAACTGTGTTAAATTATAAGCTAGTTAGTGGTAGAAGCGAGGCCAAAGCTGCTTGACTAGTCCCGTTTGCACTAAGCCGCACTGTTACCCACCCAGTTGGCTTCGGACTACTTTCTTCGCTAAGAGCTGCTTTGGCCCCCCATATAATCCATAGTGTGGCTTCTATTCGTCTCATTAAATGCAGCCTACATCACAGCTGTGCTTTACTGGCCTCGGGGTTATTGATTTTCCAGGCACCTAATCCAGGAGCCATTTGAAGAGTGACCCAAAGGTCTTCATGAAAACGTGCCCAGGATAAAATACTTTAAAAAGTCCTCTGAGGATTGTCCAAGAAAGCAAACATCTAC
>NW_007731872.1:16172-20832 GCF_000696425.1 Galeopterus variegatus
CAGGTAGGTACCCAAGCCACCTGACGGCACAGATACTGCCCTGGTGGCAACTCACACCGACCCTGCACCTATTTGTGGCTGTGGAATGTCAGCAGCTGCTCAGTACAACAAAGGCTACTCTGGACAACTGTCCCTACCGCTTCCCCAGGTATGGAATCTTTGGAGGGACTGCCCTGAAAACCTTTTAGGGACAACCTGGGAATTTCTGTGCAGAAGCAATGCTGCATGCCACCCAGTATGCTGCAATTTGTTCCAATATGAGATAATTCGTTCCAAAGACTACAACTGACTGCTAGACATCAAACCCTATATTATGTTGGATCCAACGACTTGGTTGAACCTCTCAGACATAATGATGTGTGAAAGAAGCCAGACACAAATGAGTATGTGCTCTATGATTCCATCTATATAAAATTAAAATTAAAATTAAAAGTAGGCAAAACTGTCATAGTGATAGAACTCAGAATGGTTACTTCTTGGGTGGGAGATGTTGATTGGAAGAGGCCATAAGGATCCTCATAGGGTGCTGAAAATGTTGAGTTTCTTGATCTGGGTAGTGGTTACTCAGGTGTAAAAATATTTAAAAATCCATCAAGCTCTACACTCCAGATATGTGTGCATTTTACTGTATGTATGTTATACCTTGATAAAAATTAATTTAAAATGTTGAGTAGGGTCCTCTGATGCAAATGGAGAATATACTTCTTTTCCTTTAGCGTAAGCATATCTGAGATTCTCTCAATAGTGTTTGCAAATAATATTATTAGTAATAACTATAGCTAAATTAAATGCTCACATGTACCAGGCCCTGTGCAGGGAGACTTATATAAATTTTCTCCTTTAAGTCCTCAAAACACCTCCATAAAGTAGATACTATCCATATCTCCATTCTACAGATGAGAAAATAGGCACAGAGGAGTGAAGTAACCTGTCCAAAGTCAGACAGCAAGTAAAATGGCAGAATTGGGATTCAAACCCAAAGCAGTCTGACTCCAGTGTCTTTGTTCTTAATTGATCTTAATGTTTTGTCATAGGCTGCAGAGTAAAGGGATTTTTTTTTAATTTGATAAAATTTGATTGGCTCTATCTTTTATCCAGTGCCTGAGGAGCTCGCTGACATTACAATGCAGTCTTCATGACAGGCATGAAGAGGAAAGAGAATCAGGGCTTGGGTGATGGGTTACCAGTCTCTAGCTGACTATATTTTGATGTTCGTGCAGGAAATACACCTAGTTTAGGGCAAGGGCCTGTTTTCTTTGCCATTAGTAGAGAAAGGTGGGTGCTATTATTGGCTTGTTATAGTTTGACCTTATTCCTTTCCCTTAAAAGAAACACACAGTGGGAGCAACACAGAGTGTTTTTATACATTATTCACTGGGGCTTTCTGGAGAACCATGTCTAGGACGAAATTTCCACAGCATAACACACACTTTTAAGATCTGCTGCAGACCTTTTGAAAAGACTAAAGGGCCTTGTTTTCCTCTTTTTCTAGCTTTTATATTGTTATTATATTAAATATAATGTATCTGTGGAACCTGGAGAAGGCATTAACTGCTCTTTAATTATAAAATACATAGCTTGTTATTTTCCAGACACCCTCTTTCATCCTTTACTGCCTTCTCAATTAGCTTCTCTGAAGTTCTCATAAGAAAACCTGTTGGATCACTGATTTCTGGATTAAAAAGAGCCATAAATTATAGCCCCTCTAAAAATCCATCAAAGAAGAAGGCAGAAAGCAACTTAATGATGTTTTAGGCCCCGTTAGCAACTATGCCCAAATGCCTAGGCTCCATAATGTGAATACAGAATTACCCCCCACCCCACTCCAGCTCCCCACAATAACTATTTAAGCACTCGCTCTTCAAGTAACTGGTTGAAATTAAACATTGAATTAAATGTTGAAGTTTTTGATACAAAATTGGGCTTATCCCACCCCCGCCCCAATGACCTATGTAACTCTCTGCCCACAGGGGTCTGCTGGACCACGGTGCTGGCCCTCACTCCAACCCTAGCTCCAAGAGCTAAACGTACCAAGGGCATATCACCTAGAAGCAGCCTCAAGGACCCAGATGATGTAGTGCCTCCCCCAAGCTGGGATACAGAGCGCTGGGCATTGGATTTCTCTTCCTGCTCTCTTTGTTCCATTCTCCGTCCTGCCTCAGCCTATTCTGCTGCGCAAAGACTTTCATGATCCTTCCAGCCTGATCGCCAGCACTCTGCCTAGCTCTAGCCAGCCCCAGAGCTGGGCCCCCTCCCTGTAGTCACATCTTGGATCTACCCGCACTGGCAGACAGACTTTCTCCGAGCTGCTCTTTCTGAGAACTGTTTTTCACCCCCTAACTAGGCCTTGCTTCAGTCAAACCAGAACGTGCTGGCCTTTGACGCTGAGGCACAGCTGACCTCGGTTACTGGGCCATCTCCCTCCACTCCATCATGTGCCACGAGAAGGTGATCTTGCCCAGCTCCTCATCTTCACTAGGGCCCTGTAGGTGCCAAGGTCTACCAGATCCACCAAGGTCCCACATCGTCTTACATCCCACCCTGGTTTGCTCCACTGCCCGGTGATTTCGGACTCTATCAGCTAGAAACCTCTGCACTTGGCAAAGTGGTCATTCTGTTTCTCTGAGTTGTAAGTGGTTTCAAAGACATGTATGTTCTTAAATGCTGTGAAGGCATCAATGTGAATCAAGAATGGAAGGAATCACAACTCCCAGTGGCCAGCTTCCACACCTCCGCCAGGCATGGCCTTGTTCTCCAGTTAGCCTTCATAAAGTGATTTACACACACACACAAATATACACACTCTATTCTTTTCTGGAAGATGGGCTTGGGGGGAAAAAAAACAAACAACAATAATACAATGTTGGTGCTGGTAAAAGAAATGAAGTAAAAGCTAAAAGGACAAAAAAGTAATGCTCAATCAGAAAACAGAATTTCGGATAATTTCAGAACTGACTAATAAGTTTGGTGATAGCTAAAATGAATGAATCCATCATATATTTCTGCTGGAAATATGAAAAAGTAATTCTCTAGCAAATGCTCCAACCGGAGCAAGAACGGTGCACCATGTAGGGAAGTGCATGCAAATGTGGGCAATCCCTAAGTCTTGGGATCCTTCAAGGGTGTCAAGGGTCTATGGTACTAGTACTGCCAAGGGGCAGATACAATTATTTTGAAGGTATTTTTGAAACACTGTTTCCAGCCCATTGGCAAATGGCAAAGCCAAAGGCGGTTTCTTGCACAGTGTTCTTACCTGGTCGTCATAGCGGTAAGTGAGAAACTGCTCCCCTGTTGTATCTTCTAGAAAACTTCCCTGAGGAGAAAGTGCAAACTCGGGCAGGAAGTAGGCTCCCGGAGACTTCTCTGCTGTGGTCTGAAAGGAAAGATCACTTGGTCACAAATAAGGCTCCAATAAGAAACCCCTGAGCAGCGGAGTCCAAAAAGGATATCCCAAGAGAATGTCCCCTACAGGCCATACCAGGTAAAGAACAGGCAAGTGCCCTGCCTTAGCCAAGACCAAGGCGAGGCATCTGTGCTGGGGCACCGTTAGGCCAGGACATCACACTGGAACATCTCAAATTGACACACGTGGTATTTACGTCCTGACGCCTGCCTCCCCTGCCCCCCCCACCTTTCCAGCAATTCAGCCACAAAGTCATTAACTTGCTTATGTTTCATTGTTGCAAAGCCATCATTTTTAGGATTTTCTTCCTTTTTTTTTTTTTTTTTTTGGTGAAAGAATGGAGGACAAAAATTTTTTTCCATACTACAGCAGAAATGTATGTTCATTGTAGAAACTTTAGAAAAGACAGGGGAGCATAAAAGACAATAAAAACCACCCATAATCCCTTCAACTAATAATAACCACTTTAATTGTTTTGATGTATATGTGACTTTTTTCTCATAACCCTTTAATGCTTATATAAAGACCCAAGTTAAATAAACATTGGTTTTGCAGAAAGACTTCATTTGGTTCATGGAAAACTCTGACATCGGAATCATTAGGAATCAATAGACTTAAGCCCCATTTGTTGGGGTCAGATGGAACTCAGGAAGAAGGACATCCTCTGTTGGGGAATATGCCTTAGATATAACAGCCCAGTGGAGATGCTACCATCATGCCACAACACGCTCCTGGGAGAGAGCATTCACCAGGATCACTGCCTTGACCGGTTCAGGAGGAATGTGATAAAGGAGGCGAAACCCCCAGTGCTTAGTTCCACACAATCAAAAAACATGGATCAGTGACTATGACCCCAACTGGGACCTCATTCCCACTGCTTAGGAAAGGGAATGAGTAAGGGATAGATCAAGAGGCCACAGGTGTTACTCTATGGATATCGCTCTCTGCAAACAGGTGTGAGAAATAAATGCACTTCTCTAATAACTCTGCAGCCCCGATGGTCTCATTCCCAAATCGCAGCTGGAACTTTGATGAAAGCAAAAACATCCATCTGAATACTGCACTTAAAGAGAGAAATCAACACACGACAGCTTTGTCAAGGAACATAGAGGAGATAACTCCACTAGACTAGATAGTCTAGACAGCATTAGGTCATTAAAAGAATGTCAAGATTTTCTTATTAAACTGTATTTACATGAGAGATTTAGAACCACTATTGTTATTTGCCTCTATTGGTTTCAGAGTTCATAATATCAT
>NW_007731872.1:21418-27205 GCF_000696425.1 Galeopterus variegatus
CGGGCGGGAGCGCCGCCGCGCTTCCCAAGCGGCGCACTATCCAGTGCGCCACCGGGCCGGCCCCCATAATATCATAATTTTAAATGCCTAAGGAGACCTTAGAAATCATCTAGATCAAACCCTTTGTCTTACAAATGAATAAACTAAGGCTCTGAGAGTTAGAAGACTTGCCAGTCACTACAAAGCCAGGCCTAGAGCCAGGACTGGAATCTGCTAGCAGCAACGTGTGAAAACAGCAAAAGATCCATTCACCAAACAGTGGGAGCTGGAAGCAGTCCAGGATCACCACCTTAGAACAGCTCCCTGAATATAGTGGGCTTTCTAATACAATGCTTATATTCAGATGATCATGCACTCGATATGTATTTATTGAGCACCTACTCTATGCCTGGCATTGTTCTAAGTGCTATGGATACAATGAAGAACAGGAAAGATAAGGTCCCTATTTTCACGGAGGTTACATTCTAGTGGGAGGAGATACATAATAAAATAAGCAAATAAATGCATAAATAAGAAAACAGAAGTTCTAAGTGCTGTACAGGAAATGACAGGGTGATATGAAAATAATGTTGGACAAGGGCTATTCAATTTCAGATAATATGGTCAGCAAAGGCATCCCTGAGAAGCCAATATGTAAAACATAAGAAGGACCCAGTTATGCAAAAAGCCAAGGATGAGCATTCCTAGCCACAAGAAGAGCAAGTACAAAAGCCCCCGAATGAAAATGAGGTTAGTAGGTTTGAAGAACAGCAGGGAGGTCAGTGAGGCTGGACCCAGGATGGACAAGGAAGAGAGTGGCATGAAACGGAGATAAGATGGAAAGGAAGGGAGGGCAGGACACCCGGAGCCTTGTGGGCACGGCACGGGGCTGGAGAACCACAGAAATGCATTTCAACAACACGACTGCTTTATGGAGAAAGGGCTAGAAAGAGGCAAAAATAGAATCAAAAAGACCAGCTGGAAGGCTGTTGATACTAGTCCGGGTGAGAACAGTTGGCACCTCGAACTGGGATCATCATCCCAAAGCAGGAGAGAGGTGGGTGCATTAGAAGCAGAGCCAATAAGATCTGCTGATGAGGAAGAAAAAAGGAGGAATCAAGGGTGACTTCTGGGATTTGGGCTTGAGAGAAATGTGATGCATGGGCAGCCCTGAGGCACAAACAGATTCACTGGAGAGGGGAAGAGAGTCAATAGTTCTGCTTGAGTCATGTTAAGTTTGAGGTGTTTGTGAGACATCACGTGGGGAGCTTGAGTTGGCTGTTCAACATGCAAGTCTGGAGCTTAGAAAGGAGATCTGAGCTAGAGATAGAGATCTGGAAGTCATCACTTACATTTTCATACATATACACATATATACATTTATTTACAGCCATTATACCAGAAAGGCTCCTCCTAGAGAAGGAGTTTGGCAGACAAGAGGGCTTTGCCCAGAGCCTCAAAAATTCTAATATTTGCAAGTGAGTAGAAGAGGAGGAGCCAGAAAAAGAGACTAAAAATGATCATTAATTAGAATAGAATAAAGAAAAATAAACAAATATTGAGTCATGGAAGGATTCAGCATCAAAGAGAATAGACAGCTGTCTTGAATGCTGCTAAGAGATTGAGAGAGATGAGGCTGGAGAAGTGTCCATTGGATCTGGCAACAAGGAGGTCACTGTTGACCTGGACCAGAGCAGTTACTGTGCAGTGTCAGGGACGATTGCAATGGTTTTGAGGAGTGCCTGGGAGAAGAGGAAGTAGAGGCCATGAAGGGAGACTTAGAATGGAGCAATAGCTAGAGGGGGGCACGGGTCTGCAAGTGGATTATTTTAAAGATAGGAGATGCTGGAGAATGTTTGATTACTGTAATAACCCAGTAGAAAGAAACAGACAGGCAATGGAGGGCACAGAAAAGATAACAGCAGGAGTAAAGCCCTTGAGAAGGAAGAGGGATGTCATCCAGATTGCATGCAGAAGGTTTGGCTTTTGTAAAAATGAAGATTCCTGGTCCATGTGAGTCCATATCAGGCCAAGTTTATTGGCTGACTCTTGACTTTGAGCCTCCATTTCCCCTACACTTACTCCTTGGACACCCTGCCACTGGATCCCAGGGATGCCTGGTCCCAAGGTTGTCCACCTGTCCCTATCATCCTCCCTCCCTTCCATTCAACTTTCTTACCACTGAGCTGGCTCTTTCCTGGGTCCCTCTGCAACTTCTCTCCTGCTGAAAGAGCATGCTGCCTGCATTTCCTCCCAAACATCCACCTTCTGTGGGAAGGTAGGACTGTCCCAAGCCTGGTGCAGATAAAATCTTCTGAAGCCTTTTTCTGTAGCAACACAACACCTCTCTATAACCATAGATTTTTGTTCACTCTGCATCTGTACTATTAAAAACAACCACAGATTCAATTAGGACTTCCGATCAAGATGGCAGAATAGATGGTCCCCAGTGTCACCCTCTCCCACAATCAACAAATTTACAACTATTAAAAAACAATGACAATCAAACTGGGGCCACTAGAACTCAGGGGAAGAGGAGGAAAGACCTACAGAGTGCATGAAGGCCGGAGAAGCCACAATGAGAAAAAGAAAGGACCGCTCTGACCGTTTTGAGCCCTGACCACCTCAAGGCTGGCCCTGGTGAGTGCATGGAGCAGAAGCTGGCAAAAGCCACAGCTGTGCCCTTTGGATGAAGTTGCTTGGAGGGGAGAAGAGGGCCTTGGTGGCCCTAGGCCAGCAAGACCACTTACAGGGTTCCTGTGGACCCACACAGGAGCAAGGAGCCAGAATAGCTGAAAAAGGGGAGCCACCCAGAGGCTGATGAATCATTGCAAGGGACCGGCACATTGCCTGTCCCATGGGAAGTGTTTGGAGTGCAGGTGGGGGGGGAGATGGGCCACTGGGGGAACACTGGGGCACAGCATGGACAGCTGATCTGCCCTCCAATCAGCACAGGACCACTCAGTGGAGACTGGCCAGGAATATGGAACTGCAGGGGTGCAGTTTACTGAAAAGACTCAGGCCCAGACCAGAGTTTCCACACAACCCAGGTGCACCAGATCTCATGAGACCCAGAAGTGCTTACAAAGTCAACAGTGAAAATCTGAGCTGCACAAAAAGCCTTCCCCAGGGAATCAGCAGCAAAGCAGAAATTTAGCTCAACCACAGGAATCAAGTGCTGGTCTCTAGAGGAAGTTCCCCCATTTTAGAAGTAAGCAAAGGACTACAGATTAGTTCCAGTGCAGAGTTTGAGTGGCGGGGGTAGCTAATAATCCAACACAGAACTGAAAGAAAATACAAAAAACCCACAGATCAGAGACAAAGTTCTGATATTAACCAGTAAAGGTCTAACACCACCAAAGAACACCTATAAAACCTAAAAGGACCAGAAACCCCCCAGGCTCCCAGGCCGGGGTTGGGGGAGGGCTGAGGGCCTCAGCCATGTCTCCCTGAGGTCTGCATCCAGCTCAGTGATGACCACCAGGCCACCACTGGAAGTGCCCCAGACTCCTGAGCCAGGGTTGGGGGTGCCTAGGGCCTCAGCCACGCCTCCCCCATCCCGAAGTCTGAATCTAACCCATCCATGACTGAGCTGCTACCGGAAGCCCCCTGGGCTCCCTGCCAGAATGAGGGGAGTGTCACAGGCCTCGACCATGCTCCCCCTCCTCCCACCTCCTCCCATTCTATTCCCTTTCACTTTTTCCTCTCCCCCTCCCCCTCAACTGTTCCACATCTTAGAATGTAAAAATAATAACAATAAATAAATACATTTTAAAAATAAAAAGTAAAATAAATAAATAAATAAATAAAAACAACCACAAACATTTCTTAAGCTCCAATGAGCTTTTCCTTCTCTGCTTAAATTTGGGTTGGGTAAAATGGTATGTTTGCCTACCCCAGGCCTGTGTATGGGGGTGAGAAATGAAAGACTGGGGGGGTTGCACCACCTAAGCCATGCAGTAAAACTCTTTCCTCAACAATCTCAATGTTCCCCAATGTGTTCAGGATTACTCGTTCCTGGGCTAACCCAGATTCTCTCCACATCCACATCACACTCCTTGTTATGGATAAACAATGAAAATTTTACATTCATTTCTTTTTAGCAAAATCCTTACTCCAGAGCAAATTTTCCATCACTCGGGAATTGATTCTATAGCCCAGGTGCAATCCAAGTTTCCATCTATAGTATCAAGGGTGCAGCAAGGTCACCGTGTGCCACCATGGCTGTCTGAAATTTTGAAGATCTGTGCTGTGGCACCCTGCGATTAAGAAAGCCCAGCACCAGAAGGGACCTTCTAGGCCATCCAGTCCAGCCTGTCTTCCTCAGCAATCCTGCCAGATTCCCTGCAGCCTCTGCTTGAAGACCTTTAGTGATGAGGATCTCACTCTCTCCCAAGGCAACAGAGGTCTGTCAGAATCTAGCCAGTTTATAGATACCAGACTAGTCTGAAGTGGTCCACTGCTCCCCAACTGAACTACTCTGGCCAATATCAGCTTTCCCTGTCACTCTTCCCCAAATGCCCCCTCCCACCCACACAAACACACACATCCTGAGTTGAATTTTACAGTCTGAACAAAGTGGGATCTAGAAAGGGACAACTATTTGAGCCACAGAATTGCAGAACTGGGAGGAACTTTACAGACAGTCTAATCCCAACCTCCTCCTGAAGCAGGACTTTCCCCTGCAGTACCTCCAATAGAAACGAGATTCAACAGAGGCCCTTGGAGGAGAAAGATGGGAAAGAAGGAAAGTCAGATTTCTGAGCATCTACTGTGAGCTATTTGTGAAAACTGTCTCATTCTGTCCTTGCAATTACCCTGCGAAGTGGGTGCCATTAGCCTCATTTCACACATGAAGAAGCCAAGACACAGGAAGTCAGGTAAGCTAACTGGGGACACACAAACTCCCAGCCGCTGTGTGAAACCTCAACCCCATTCCATTTGTCTCCCTCCCTCAGTGGATAAGGTTTTTAGAAAAACTGGGTCTCCCTTTATGAGAAAGGGCTGGGTTTACCTGCGGCTTCAGAAAGCCAGCACTTGACAAGCATTTGACATTTCCACCCAGGTGGGAGTTGACTTCCAAAAGTCGGAGAGACTCAGTGGCATGCAGTTCCACATGGGACGGGGTGATCAAAGAGGTTGGGGCCCTCAAGTAGCAAGAGCTGGAGGGAAGGCAGGGGAGGGAGACAAGACTGGGAAGTGTGCGATCTTCCCAGGGCCCAGAGCCAGGGCCCGGGAGAGTTGCTTCCAGAATGCATCATCCCCACCGGCCACTGTCCACAGCTGCTGAGTCACCATGGATGGGATCAGGAGGAATCCAGACGGCACCTCCAGGGACTATGAATCTGAGGCTTGGGGATACAGCTCTGTCTCCACCTCCCCCTCCACCAAAGGCTTTGACTTAGGCAGGAGGAAGTAAATATGGGATGGCTATTCAAGGACAAGATCTCTGTGTTCTAGGCCTCGATCTGTACCATGTAAAGGATCAAGAGTAACTATCAAGACAGGGTGAAGGTTTTAGCTGATTGTGATGTTATGATATAATAAGATATATATTCGGTCTCTGACCACAATTCCTGTCCTAAAGCTCCTAACACCCTTGCAATTTCCTGAGTGATAAGAGCATCTGACACAGCTCCTAAATCCCTTGGAATTTCCTGGGTGGTAGGAGCATCTTTGTTCTAATGAGGTGTCTCTTGGTGGGCTCCTGCATAGCCTCAGGATGGGCTGGTTTCCAGGGAAACCAACTATGTGATTAGAGGGTTGAAACTTTCAGTCCCACCCCCCCAAGCTTCAGGCAGGGTAGAG
>NW_007731872.1:27808-35074 GCF_000696425.1 Galeopterus variegatus
GTTCATCTGTGTCCTTTATTGTATCCATTAATAACCCAGTAAGCATAAGAAAAGTGTTTCCCTGAGTTCTACAGCAAATTAATCGAACCCAAGGAAAAGTAGCAGGAGCTCCAATTTATAGTCAGTCAGAGCACAGGCGACAATCTATACTTGCGATTGGTGTCTGGAATGAGGGGCAGTCTTGTGGGACTGAGCCTTAACCTGTGGGATCTAATGCTACCTCCAGGTAGACAGTATCAGAATTGAATTGGAGGACACCCAGCTGGTGCCCACTGGAGAACTGCTTGATGTGGGGAGAAATGCCCCACACATTTGGTGTCAGAAGTTCTGTGCTAAGTGGAGAGTAAAGGGTAGGAAAAAGTACTTTGGTTTTTCTCTGTCTCTCAGATGCTGTAACGGAAAGAGAGAGAAACAGAGAAGCATGTATTCCTATGTTGGCGAGTGAGACCCAACGTGCCTCAAAAGTCAGGCAGTCACCAGTTAAAGCAAACACAATGTGATTCCAATTGAAATTCAACAAGCCAGTTGAACGCTTCTCCAGGCTTGGTCTGAGCTTCCAGGTGGGGTGCTTGTCTCTCTCTGGAGCATGGACACAGCCACCACCACACTGCTAACCTCGACAGAACCGCGGTCAGTGGAGGTCCCCAAGTCTCTTTCCTACACAACACTGTTAAGCCATGTCACTGCACTCCACACAATTTCCTGTCATTCACGTTCTCTTTAGATTTGGCCCGTCACTCCAGCCTGTCAGGACTGTTTTGGATCCCGATTCCATCTCCCAGTACATGGCTCACTCTATCCCTGCTTCACGTCCCCCCAGATGTGAGTGACATGCATCCCTGTCACCACTGCAAACATTGAGCAGGAGCAGGGCTGAGGCCTGGGCCCTTGGCCTGTCTCCAGGCTAATGGTGAGTTTACCCAAGTATTCTCCTCATTTCAGATGTCTCCATCTTGGCCACTAGGGATTCAAGAAATCCCTCATCAGATGCTTCAGATCTGCCGGGACACTGACGACAGGAAGGAAGTAAGATGACAGATAGAAAAACTGAGATTCCAACAGCTCTTAAAAGATTGGGACAAAGGCTACATGCCAAGAAGGCAAAGCTCTGAGCCACTATCACTGGACTCTTCCCATGACACCAGGGCTTAGCAGAAGACTTTTAAGGTTGCCATCAAGAATATTAATGCATAACAAGGTCAATCTCTATGAATAGCAGCCAAGATGTGCAGAGGAGAGTTCAGCATCTGGATGGGAGGTTGGGATCACTCCCGCAGGTGGAAGGTCCCTTGCACCTCCCCGGGCAGCAGTCAGAACCCCCAGCTCAGAGCCAGCAGATAGTCTTCAAGGAATACGTTCTCTGAGGGGCCTCTGGGGGGTGTTCGTCCTGGCCTGGGTGGCACATAGGACTTCACAGTTTGCACCTTCCAAGGCCCATGAGGGAAAATCAAGTTATCCAATACCACTTAAACTCACTGTACTATTTTCCTTCCCAAAACCATGATGTGCATTTTGTTTCCTGAACCTAAAATGAAGGATAAAAAAGAAACCTTCCAAAAACCATTTTGGCTTTTCAAGTAGGACATCGTCATTCCAAAACTTTTCAGTCTTAGGTGTCTACAGACTTCGTGATGAAATATAAAATACATTTATTTTGGCAAAGTTGGAAGCATGGGCTGAAAGAGAATTTTCACATTTTTATGAATTTTTAAAAATTAATTCTCGGGATTTAAGATTCTTTTTCTTTCTTTACCATCAATTAATCACATGTTCTCCTTATATTGCTCATTTGAAACATCTAACATTTGAGCGTCTGTGTATCTCACCTCAGCCAAAATACTACGTAGTTTCAAATTCCAGCTTCACTGTGGGTCATATTTTCAAAATAAATATAAGCAGCAGATCCTTCTCCATCCCTCCTAGAGTGTGGGGTGGGGCAGGTCTGGTGGGTGCCCTTAATCAGAATGAGCCATTTACATGGAGACGCTCTTTCCTTAAATTTAATTATATCACATTAAGACTCTCCAGCAAACTGGATTTGGATCTCATAAGTGTCACTCATAGCGCCAGTCCTTCTGCCACTGTCTCTCAAATGCTCTCTCCTTCCCTCCCCTTCCTTACCCTGCCCCCACCATACACACGCCACACATCACAAACACACCACACACACACCAGTCCACACATCACCCCCCACACACACCACTCACACACACCATACCACACATACACCACTCCGCCACACACCACGCATAACCTCACATGCACCACACATGCGTCCACACACACACACACACATCACACTCACACACACCATACCACACATACACCACTCCCCCACACACCACGCATAACCTCACATGCACCACACATGCGTCCACACATCACGCCCACATCACACCCACACACACATACAACATACACCCCCACACATACACCACACGCACATTACACACACATCACACATACCCACACACACTACTCACACACCCCCGACACACACCACTCACACATACAGACCACACACAGCCCCACACACACCCCACACAACACACACACTGACGACACACATCCATAGTCAGCACTGGCAAGCAGGGCCCAGAGTAATCAGTGAAAAGATCTTGCTGGAAGAGATTTCACCTTTCAGTTCCATGAAAGGAGAAAACCTGAAAATGGAGTCACACTACTTTTCTACACCTTCGAACCTTCTTTAGTGCTCAGGACCGGGCTTTATACACAGAAGACCTTTAATCATTAATTTCTTTCCTAGAAAAGCTGGCCCAGGGTGCCCCCTCCCCCCATAAAGAGCACTGGTGGCTGGTGTCTGAATATTCTCTCCACCACAGACAGCCCAAAGGCTCCGGCTGAACAGCGTGCTGGCATCCCACAAGGGGGTTTTGTAAAAACAATTATTACTCTGAATGGGGAGCAGAAAGAAAGGCTTTCCCTGCCAATATACACATTATAGATCCTCTTTCCCTGGAACCCCCCCCCCCACCAAATTTTATTTGAGTCCATTTTTCAAGACCTTGAAGTAAGCTGACCCACTGGAAACAGCCTCAATTAGCAAAATGTCACATGGAAATAAGGCTACCTTAAAATACCTCGGAAAAAAACTGAAAATAGCATTCCATGAATAGGTCTCTATTGCTAAAAAAAAAACTATGTGTTCATCACAAATCTTGACCCGTTGTAAACTCCCTATCCCACTCTTTACACTCCTGTTCTCTCCCCTCCTCCTGGTCTAGTCACCTTGGTAAGGCGTGGGTGGCACTGTTCTTGCCAAAGCAGTCAGTGAAGAAGGGAATGACTGCGTATTGGAGGGACGTGAGTAAGTTGGTGGTGGGAGGCGGTGCAATTACTCTGAATGGGGAGCAGAAAGAAAGGCTTTCCCTGCCAATATACACATTATAGATCCTCTTTCCCTGGAACCCCCCCCCCCACCAAATTTTATTTGAGTCCATTTTTCAAGACCTTGAAGTAAGCTGACCCACTGGAAACAGCCTCAATTAGCAAAATGTCACATGGAAATAAGGCTACCTTAAAATACCTCGGAAAAAAACTGAAAATAGCATTCCATGAATAGGTCTCTATTGCTAAAAAAAAAACTATGTGTTCATCACAAATCTTGACCCGTTGTAAACTCCCTATCCCACTCTTTACACTCCTGTTCTCTCCCCTCCTCCTGGTCTAGTCACCTTGGTAAGGCGTGGGTGGCACTGTTCTTGCCAAAGCAGCCAGTGAAGAAGGGAATGACTGCTTATTGGAGGGACGTGAGTAAGTTGGTGGTGGGAGGCAGTGCTGTGTGTGAGAACCACCCAGAGAAAATGCTGTGCAGAAGGGAGGTGTTTTCTGGTGGAGCTTTGTCATTCTCTCCCAACAATCGCCTCCACTCCCCAACAGGAACTCTGTGCTTAGGGAGAACATTCTCTCAGGGTCCAATCTGGGCACTGGAATCTGCACTTTGATCCTGAAGTGAAATATGTATTTTCCCACAGCCTCTTCACCACTAACACTCATCATTGTCTGTCTGGCAGAGAAAAGGCATCTTTGCCTTTTAAATTAAGTACAAATAAGTATTTTATTTTACCAAAATGATGTAAGGGGGAAATCCCCAAAGCATGAAGTGTCCAAATAATTTCAGGGGTTTTGTAAGGTCTATTCAGTTACTCAGTCAACACATGTTTATTGAGCACGTACTATGCCAGGCACTATTTTTTTGATGCTGAGAGTTCATTGGTCAACAAAACAGATAAGAATCACTTTTCCCGAAGAACTTATATTCTAATTGGGGGGAGCAGAAAATGAGCATAATAGAGAAGTAAACTGTAGACTATGTCATAGGAGAAAAGGACATTGGAAGTGGGACATAAGTTGCAGTTTTAAATAGAGTGGCCAGGGCAGCCCAAGGTAGGTCAGGGTTCCTTTGGGAATAACTTTTTTTCTGATTTCTAAACTGACAAGTTGATCTTGCTGTTTTCCTTGGAGGTTTCAAAATGTCTCTAGGAACCTTGACTGGGATCTGCAGGGGGCCCTGCAGTCCGCTCCCTCTACCCACAGCAGCAGGGCAATCCTTCCCTCCTTAGCCCCACATGCCTCTCTTCCTACACAGCCCTCCAACTCCAGCCTGTGCAGGCCCCAGTGCTCCTGCTCTCCTAGCACCCCTGGCTCCTGGATGAATGGTGGCCTCTGCCCTCCTGCCATGCCTGCCTGTTCTTCTGGCCTTGCCTCTGCCCAACATGCCCACGCCCTTATAACACAAGTACAACATATGTATGCAGAGAACACTCATTAGATGACAATTCGTGAATTACACTGGCCTAGTGTTCTGTGTCGTCAACCTCTGAGACCATCGCTGAGTATCAGGCAAATCTGTGCCTATCCCTCATGCGTGCATTTGTGTTAAATCAGTAGCAGGAGGGAGGTGGGGGAAACAAGCGTTACCAGCTCTTCCCAATTTGGCAATGAGACACCACCCAACCTGACAAAGTCCAGAAACATGTCGAGGACATATTCATGTTTATTCAAGGTCTTTCTCACCCCTACAGCTTTATTTCTTTCAGGAAATATCTCGTCTGTGTGGCTGAAATCACACAGGCTTTCAAAATGAAGCCTTCCAAGAGAAGAAAAAGACAGAAATGTGCTGTTTGCACATACCCTGAAAAACATTTATATCCATCATAAGCCGGTTTGTTTTTCTAAGCTTTGCGGGGCAGGAAGTGTTCAGTGCGAACACGTCGGCAGGGCTGCCAAATTTGCTGTTTGGACGCTCATGCCTTTCAGAATTCTTAAACAAGCAAGACAATCGGAAGATAGTGATTTAGAGTCCGGATGTTTTTGCTCCGTGTTTATAAAAATGGCATCACTCTAATTTCCATAAACTACAAGGAAACCTTGGGGGTTAGCATAAAATATTAAGGACTTCTTAAACACAAAAGGTAAAGCTTTTATAAAACTAAGATGCTAACATCAACCTCTGCAATGAAATGGTAACAAAGCCATTTTATTGGAGCTATAAATCAGCAGAAGAAATTGTTACAAACATACTACATTTTGTTTTTTTTAAAAACAGGAAGAATGCAAACTATAGTCTTTGATCCACGTGATGTGTTGGGCTTAATACAGATATAGGAATTTAAGCTGGCATATTTTCAAGGTATAATTTTAACTTCTTAACAACGATCCAAGTGATGTGTTGGGCTTAATACAGATTTACGGATTTAAGCTGGCATATGTTCAAGGTATAATTTTAATTTCTTAACAATATATGGAATTGCTGTGGATTGATTGAATTGTGACCCCCAAAGTCCATATATTAGGAGCTTAATTCCCACTGTAACTGTTGAGGGTAGGAAATCCTATTATGGTAATTGAAAGGTAGGGCCATGAAGAGGTGATTAGATTGTAGGTCCATGCAGTAGTGAATGGATTAATAATGGTGGTCACGGTCATGGTTCTGAGGGCTTTAAAAGGAGAGCGTGTGAGAGTCTCTCTCTCTCTCTGCTCCACCATTTTCTGCCATGTGAGACCCCTGCGTTGCTGTAAAGCCACCATCAAAGAAAACCCTCACCAGATGTGTTCCCTGGACTTTGGACTTCCCAGCCTCTGAAACTGTAGGCAATAAATTTCATTTTCTTACACATTACTCAGTTCCAGGTGTTTTGTTAAAAGCAACAGAAATGTACTAATACAGAAAATTGGTACCAGAGAAATGCGGTGTTGCTTATTAAAAAAAATACATGAAAATGTGGAAGTGGCTTTGGAACTGGATGTTGAGGAGAGGCTGGAAGAATCTGGAGGAACAAGCTAAAAAAAGTCTATCTGCTGGTGGGAGTTTAGAAGACAAGAAAACCAGGGAAAATTTGGAACATTTCAGAAACTGGTTAAATGGTGATGACCGGAATGCTTACAGAACTATGAACTACAATGGCCATTCTGAGGAGATCTCAGGTAGAAATAAGAAGCAGTTTATTGGAAACTGGGGCAAAGATCACCCTTGTTATGAACTTGCAAGGAACTTGGCTGCATTCTGTTCATGCCCAAAAGTGTCACGGAATGTGGAACTTAAAGGTGCTGACCAAGAGTATTTGATGAAAGAAATTTCTAAGCAGCAAAAATTCAGGAAGGTGCGTGGCTACTTGTAACAGCCTATGCTGAGTTACAGTGGCAAAGGCATGATGTAACATCAGAATTTAAAAGGAAAGCGGAGTGTAAAGATTTGGAAAATTTGCAGCCTGCCCATGTGGTAGAGAAGCTGAGAGCATTTTCAGGAGAAAAATTCAAAGATGCTAAGAAGATTAGTACAAAAGAAAGGGATAATCAAGAAAAAGGGGGAAAGGCCCTGAAGGCATTGCAGAAGTCTCTGGGGCCAACCCTTCCATTACAGGCCTAGAAGGCTAGGGACACAGAACAGTCTTGGAAAATAGTTCTGAGGTGCCCTCCACAGGCTCACTGCCCAGGGCTACCTCGGGAGCTGCTTCCAGCACAGCACCCCAGCTGTTTTGGCAGCTCCAGGTGTGGCTGGACCCACGGCTTTGGAAAATACAAGCCAGAAGCCTTGGTGGTGTCCACATGGTGTTAGGTCTGCAGACTCGCAGAATACCAGAGCTCTGAAGGCTTGGGAGTCTCCACCCCATTTTCAAAGGATGTATGGAAAAGCCTGGGGATACAGGAAGAGATGTGTCACAGGGATGGATTCACCACATAGAGCCTTTGCTAGAGCAATGCCAAGAGGAAATGTGGGGTCAGAATTGCATCAGAAAAAGGCCC
>NW_007731872.1:35943-38483 GCF_000696425.1 Galeopterus variegatus
CTCGCAGAATACCAGAGCTCTGAAGGCTTGGGAGTCTCCACCCCATTTTCAAAGGATGTATGGAAAAGCCTGGGGATACAGGAAGAGATCTGTCACAGGGATGGATTCACCACATAGTGCCTTTGCTAGAGCAATGCCAAGAGGAAATGTGGGGTCAGAATTGCATCAGAAAAAGGCCCTGCCTAGTGGAGCCATGGGAGCCAGACTACCGTGGAGACCCCAGAATTGGGGAGCTACCAGCATACAATGCCAGCCTGGGAGAGCTAAAGCATGCCCTCATTCAGGAAAGCCATAGAAGCAGAGCTGCCCGAGGACTTGGGGACCCAACCTCCACACTAGCACGCAGAGGACGTTGAACATAGAGTCAAGGTACATGTTTCGCCAGCTTTGAGATTTAATGCCTGCGCTGCTGGGTTTTGGACTTGTTTGGGACCTGTTTCTCCTTTCTTTTGGCCTATTTCTCCCTTTTCAAAAGGGAATATGCACCCTATGCTTGTCCCACCATTGTATCTTGGAAGTAGACAACTTGTTTTGATTTCATAGATGGGACTTTGGACTTTTTGAGTTGAAAGGAGTTAAGACTTTAAGGATGGAATGAATGTATCTACCTGTGAGAAGGACATAAACTTTAGGTGCCAGGGGCAGAATGCTGGGGACTGACTGAATTGTGTCCCACAAAGTCCACACATTAGAAGCTTAATTCCCACTGTAACTGTTGAGGGTGGGAAATCCTATCAGAGTAATTGAAAGGTGGGACCTTGAAGAGGTGATTAGAGTGTAGGACCATGCTGCAGTGAATGGATTAATAATGGTGGTCAGGGGCACGGTTCTGAGGGCTTTAAAAGGAAAGCATGTGAGAATCTCTCTCTCTCTCTCTCTCTCTGCTCTGCCATTTTCTGCCATGGGAGACCCATGCATTGCTGTGAAGCCACCACCCAATAAGACCGTCACCAGATGTGTTCCCTGCACTGTGGACTTCCCAGCCTCCAAAACTGTAAGAAATAAGTTTCATTTTCTTTATAAAATACCCAGTTTCAGGTATTTTGTTATAAGTAACAGAAACGGACTAATACAGGAATTATAAGTAATTTTCTTTTGAGTGTTTAAAACATCATCATAACATTCCATATTTGTTTGACATGAAAATGTCACTTCTAAGTCTTGAATAAACATTGGATTAGTTTTACCAATGGTACCGGATACGTGGAAATTCACATTCATAAACTAGATGAACTTGGAGACACTGGACACCTGTTATAATTGGTGATGGCTGCTCATGTTTAGAAAGGGAGCCAGATTTGCAGTTGGGAGCCGGGGTCCAACCTGCCTCCACAAGAAAGTGACCTTGTAGCTCTGAGCATGTCCTTTTAAATCTCTAGGTCTTACTCCCTGTCCGGAGCCATAGAGCCCGGCTGTTGCCTAAGAGCCTGCCTGCCTGTCTGGAGCCAAAGAGCCCACCCACCTATTGCCTCGAGGCCTCAGAGCCTTGTTTGCTGTTATCTTCCGTCCCTCCCCCTCCTGTGCACTATGGGTGTATGTGCACTATGGGTGTAGGTAACTTTGCGACTTGCCATAGATAATGAGAATTTTCCATTTACCGGAACAACCCACCCTGCGGTTTTCTCAGTAAACCATCTGCTGCTTACTTCCTTATCTGCTGATTCCCTCCTGCTGTCTATATAAGCTGTGACCTTCTGGCTAATAAACGAGACTTGATCAGAATACTGTCTTGTCTTCATTTCTCGTGTCTCTTGTCCCATCCAATTCCCACTCCCCCCTCCAGGGTCCTTGTTGAATATCCTGTGGGTTGGGACAACTCCCCACATCACTAACCAGGGGAGACCACACTACATGAGCTCCAAAATTCCCCACGTCAGGAGGAAAACCAGAAAGAAGATGAAGGTGCAATAATTTTGTGTTTTTTACTGTATTTTTTTAATTACCAAAATAATACTGTTTGCATGAATTTAGGAAAATTCCCCCAAGCAGGAAAATATCTAGCAGTCAAAAAGTAAAACTCTGTTATCTTTAGTCATGAGAGTCATTACATTTTCTTAAACCAATAGCAAGCCTAGGAGAGAAAAGCTGCATAGTGACCCCTCTCACTGACACAAAGGGCCCCTCAGCTACAGCCAGCCAAAGCTCAATGATAAAAGAAAAATGCAAAATAACTTTGGAATAAAGAATCAATGTTGAATCATCACTAATCACTAGGAAAATGCAAATCAAAACCACACTGAGCTATCATCTCACTCCACTCAGACTGGCTATTATCAAAAAGACAGAGAATAACAAATGCTGGCGGGGATGCGGAGAAAGGGTGACCCTTATACAATGTTGGTGGGACCGTAAATTAGCACAGCCATTACGGAACACAGTACAGAGGTTTCTCAAACCACAGATAGAACTGCTATACTATCCAGCAATCCTACTGCTTGGTATATGCCTAAAGGAATGGAAATCATCATGTCGAAGGGAAACCTGCACTCCCATGTTCATCACAGCTCTATTTACAATAGCCAAGACATGGAACCAACCTA
>NW_007731872.1:40438-48843 GCF_000696425.1 Galeopterus variegatus
TGGACTGCAAAGGGGGTCTGGGAGGCAGACCGGTTCATCCTTCACAAGCACTGGAGGGATATTAAGCAGAGAAGAGGAATCATTACAGAGAATGGACGGGAGGGTGAGTGAGATAGAAGGCAGGGAGACTAGTTAGGCTGCTAGAATATTCCGGGAGAGAAATGATGGTGGCAATGAAGACTGAGAGAGAGAAATGAGCCATCACAAAACAACGTATCTCAGAACTCAACTTAAGAAAAAATTATCCCAATATATTTAAACTGTTGGGAGAAATGACAAAGTTTTAGGCCGGCCCGTGGCTCACTTGGGAGAACGCGGTGCTGATAACACCAGGCCATGGGTTCGGATCCCATATAGGGATGGCCGGTTCTCTCACTGGCTGAGCGTGGTGCTGACAACACCAAGTCAAGGGTTGAGATCCCCTTACCGGTCATCTTTAAAAAAAAAAAAGAAAAGAAAAGAAATGACAAAGTTTTACCAAAAAAAGCATATAAATAATCAATAGTCCTTTAACCATTAAAGAAATTAAATTAGTATTTAACATTCTTTCTGTGAAGAACACAACAGAACCAAAAGATTTTAGAAGTGAGCTCTAAAAAAATCCAAAGCATAAATAATTCCAATCTTTAAAAAAAGCTCTTTCAGGGCCGGCCCGGTGGCGCACTGCTACAGTGCGCCGCTTGGGAGCGCGGCAGCGCTCATGACAAAGTTTTACCAAAAAAAGCATATAAATAATCAATAGTCCTTTAACCATTAAAGAAATTAAATTAGTATTTAACATTCTTTCTGTGAAGAACACAACAGAACCAAAAGATTTTAGAAGTGAGCTCTAAAAAATCCAAAGCATAAATAATTCCAAGAAAAAAGAAAAGCTCTTTCAAAGAATAGTTATAAACAGAAACATCCAATAATTCACTTTATGAGATTATTATGATCTTGACAATAAAAACCAGACATGACTAATATAAGAAAGAAAATCACATATCAATTTCACTCTTAAAATGAATGCAAAATTCCTAAATAAAACATAAGCAAAATAAACCTAACACTGTACAAAAAGAAACCAGCAGTAGAATGGATCAATATATTGTAGTGTATTTATACACTGGAACACAACAGAGCAGTAAAAATGAATTAACTCAGCTTCACCGGCCAAGAGAGATGAAATTTAAAACGATAACACTGAACAAAACAGACACAATATGATTTTAGTTGTATAAAATCCAAAGAAAAGACAACACCAAATGATATATTATTTAGGGATACAGACTCAAATTGCCAAACTACAGAGATAAGAAAAGGAAGTATAAACACAAAATTCACCTTTTGCTGTGGTTACTCCTGAGCAGAGAGAAGGATGCGATAAGGAGAAGGGACACACAGGAGGCTTTGGGGGTACTGACCATGTTCCATTTCATAAGCCCCACGGTGGGTGGGTACACAGTTGTTCATTTTATCACGTTATTCCTGGGCCATCTCATGTAAGCTTGTGCAAGTTGGATATGACACAAATGTACATGCTCATCTTCCTTTAAGCATTATGTTATATAACTTCTTTTGCATATATATTTTATAATAAAATTTTAGTCAGGCCTGTGTGTATATGCACGTTTATATTTAACACTAGTAAACACAGTCTTTCCCATCAATGGGAAACTGTTGGATTAATCAATAAATTCTTCATCACAACACATAAATAAGGAGGGAAATGGGTAAACACAGATCCCTCCTCAACCAATACACCCAAATAAATTCCATATAAATTTTAAAACATTAAAATATACATGCATACATATATATATATATATAAATAATCCCACCATTTTCTAGAATCAAAAACTGTGAAAGAAAAGCCTGCTATCAATCTGATTGTTTTCTCATTGTAACTTACTTTTTCTTTCATCTAGAATTTTTGAACATACTTATAATAGCCAATTTAAAGCATTTGTCTAATATGTCTAGTGTTCTATGAGCTGCTTTCTTTTCATATGTATGGGCCACATTTTGCTGTTTCTTTGTCATGTCTCATAAAGTTTTGCTGAAAATTGGACATTTTAAATAACATAACATGTGGCGACTCTAGAATCTTTTCATCTCCATCCTCATAAGTTAGAAACTTTATCAGCATATGTATGTGTGTGTCTTCTCTCGTCAGTCCTGACTGTAACCCAGTGAGCCCTTTCAGATGCAGGTCTTCATTCCTTCAAGGAAACTTCATACTACTAGTTGTTTCATTATTGCCTCTTCTCTTTCCATACTTTTTTCTCCTTCTTCTGCTCCTATCGTTTGAATATTAGGTGTTCTAAATCTGTTCTCCAAGTCGCTTAGCTTTTCCATGATTTACACTTTATGATGGTCCACTGTGTTACATGGCATTTCCCACACTTGGATTTCCTTCGATCCATCCACTAAATTTTTACTTTGAAAATCTCATTTTATTTTTACTTTAAGAAAGCTGTTTTGGGGGCCGGCCCGGTGGCGCACTGCACTAGTGCGCCGCTTGGGAAGCGTGGCTGCGCTCCCGCCGAGGGTTCGGATCCCACATACAGACCGGTTCCCGCTCACTGGCTGAGCGAGGCGCGGGGGCAACACTGAGGGTTGCGATCCCGTTGCCGGTCCCCGGTCCGGTACGGGGGCAACACTGAGGGTTGCGATCCGTTGCCGGACACGGAAAAAGACAAAAGTAACCCAGGGAGCCCCTTCAGATGCAGGTCTTCATTCCTTCAAGGAAACTTCATACTACTAGTTGTTTCATTATTGCCTCTTCTCTTTCCATACCTTTTTCTCCTTCTTCTGCTCCTATCGTTTGAATATTAGGTGTTCTAAATCTGTTCTCCAAGTCGCTTAGCTTTTCCCTCATGATTTACACTTTATGATGTTCGACTGTGTTACATGGCATTTCCCACACTTGGATTTCCTTTGATCCATCCACTAAATTTTTACTTTGAAAATCTCATTTTATTTTTACTTTAAGAAAGCTGTTTTGGGCTGCAGTGGAATATCTTTAAATACTCCTAATTTGTGGTTGTTCCAGTTTTCCTCGTCTCCGCCACCAGCACTGTTCCAACAAGAGATGTCTGATCTGCATGTCCTGTTTGTTGTTCCTCCTTCTGGCTGCTTTTGTACTCTTTTGCAAATACCATCTAAAACCTAATATTGAAGGATATTCTGAAACAATAATCAAAGTTATATACAGGTAACGATCAGCTTTCCTAAAAATCATAAGCGGGGGAGGGATGGCTCAGAGCTGTGTAAAGATTAAACTCTACACTGGTTATCTCCTTGCAAAGAGAAGAGAAGAGGACATTAGCTAGTTGCAGCCTAAGTGATGGAGAAGAGAAGCTGGGGCAAGGTATGTTGATCCCAGCCCTTCCCAAGAAGTCCTACTGAACTGCACTGTCCAGTACAGTAGCCACTACTAGGCACACGTAGCTATTAAGCGTTCAGAATGTGACTAGTCTGAATTGGGATGGGCTGAAAGTGTGAAATAAACACTTGATTTCAAAGACTTAGTATAAAAGAAAGCAAGGTAAATTATGTCATTTAGATTTTTTATATTGATTATAAGTTGAAATAATATTTGGATATATTGGGCAAAATGAAATATATTGCTAAAATTAATATCCACCTGTTTCTTCTAACTTATTCTAATGTAGCTATGAGAAAATTTAGTTATATATGTGGCTTACACTACATTTCTATTGAACGATGCTGCTATAGACGATCCTGGAGTCATTCTTACTTCCCTGACAGTTCTGAGAAGGAACCCCACTGATCTAAGACAGGCGGGTGTTTGCAATTCCACTGCTCACCAAGAGGCAGTCTTGGGTTCAAGACTAAGCTGATAATACCTAAAGGGACTTCAGAAAGACCTCAGGGTACTGCAGACTCCATGCTTAAGAAGGGGTCCTACCCCACCCACATCAGTTATTGCCTCTGATGGGAATGACCATCAACCTCAAAGCAGTGTGAAGGACCCCACTGCAAGAACACACATAGAAAGATCCACATTGCAATCTTGTAATGAAGTTAACAACTAAATCATTTGATTTTTGAACATAAAGCCACAAAACAGCACAAACTTTCTAACTGTGATGTTGTGTGTACCCTGGCATGAAATTTCTTCTATTTCTTCCATTTTCAGCAGCTGCAATTCAAGCATAATTCAAACAGTGTGACTATATCTATTTCTCATACTTAGGTGACGTCTGACCATTACTACAATGTTTGTCTGCTCCCAAAACAAGTTGATGCCTACAGTAAATAACTGCCCAATACAATCGGTTGTAGGAGTAACTGAAATGCGAATGAATCACAAACTTCCTTGTGAGGAAACAGTCTATACCCTTATTTAAAAACATTTCTGTTCTGATGAAAAGTGTCTTTAAGTATTCAGAAGGAAAAATGGTGTAGCTGCTCGAAGGCTTGCCTGCATCTACTCAGAGGTCTGTGACAGGTTGTAAAAGAGAGGCGTCTGCTACTTGGCTTAGGGCAGAAACCCAGGCTGTGGAGAAGAGGCCAGACCAGCAGGAAGGAGGAGGGAGGATGAGCCGGCTGCCAGAAAGAGGCTGGAAAGAGCCCATCACGGGGTTTCTACACATACCCGGGGAAGTCACAGGGAAAGGCAGTTTCATATTCCTGAGGCCTGACTCTTACGCGGCTGTCCTCAGCGAGGATAAAAGAGAAGGAAGAAACGGCTCCATTACTGAACGCCTAGGATATGGCAGGCATGTACGAGATGCTTGGCATAGTTTATCTCAATTAATCGCACATCAACCCTGCAAGGTAGCGAATATCATCCCTTTTTTTAAATGAAAGACTAAAAAAACTGAAAAGTTCTGGGGATAAAAAGAGCTGTCTAAAATCCCAGTAAGTGGCACAGCCTGTTGGAAAACTCCTTCATTTCCTCTTCCCAGAGCCGTACAGGATATAAAATGATTTTTCTCTGGGCAAAAAGTAAATGAGGCTAAACGTTTTGAAGAAAATATAAGAGAAAATCTGTGTGGCATCAAGGTAAGAAGGAATTTCTTTTAAAAGACACACAAAAAAGCAAACTATCAAAGAAGATGAATGATCATCCTTCCATGCATTCATTCAACAGATATTTTTGAACATTTGCCATGTGTCACACACTGCTCTAGGCACCTGGGATACATCATTGAACAAAACAGACCAAAAGCCCTGCTGCCCAAGAGCTTACATTCTAGAGAGAAACTACATTAAAATTCAAACATTTTTGTTAGCTATAAAAGGTAAAAATACAGGCTATAGACTGAGAAAAGGTATATAAGCAACAAACAAAGGATTAGTATTCAGAATATAAAAATGATGCCTACAAATAAATGAGAAGACAAAAAAATCCTCATGGGCAATTCAGAAAAATAGAAACCTAAATGCCAATAGACATGAAAAAATGGATGTTTCACTAGTAATCATGTAAATACAAAATATAACATCAAAGTGATAATACCATTTCATAACTGTGAAACTGGCAAAAATAAAAAAGACTGACAATATCAAGTATTGAAGATAATGTGGTACGTCAAGGATTCTTAATTTTCTGGTTAGACCACACCTTTGCACAATAATTTGTGCAATAGCTAGTGAAGTTGAAGATGGGTGGATCATTTCAGCCAGCAATTCCACTCCTAGGTATAGACCTTAGAAAAATTAATGCACCAAAAAAAAGATGTACAGAATTGTTCATAAAAACAAAATTGGAAACAATTTCAATGAATGTCCAACAGGAGAATAAGTCAATAAGTTTTGATGTCTTCATGCAATGGAATACTACAGAACAGTGAAAATAAATGAATTAAAGCTACATTTAACAACATGGATGAATCTCACTAACATAATATTGAGCAAAAAAGCAAGTTGCAGAATACTCGTAGTATAATTCCATTTAGTGGAGATTAAAAAGTACAGAACAACACTACGTGTTTTGTTTAGAAATATGTAGTAAATGTATAAAGAAAAGGAAGGGAATTACAAAATCAACATTTAATATAGTTATTTACTGTGGGGACAAGAGAGAGAGGAAAAGGAAAATGTACCTAGGGCTTTGTGTTGATAATGTTTTATTTCTTAAGGTGGGAGGTGGTACATGAGTGTATGCTGTATTATTATTTAATCTATTTTAATTCTTAAATATTTACATAATTTTTAAAAATTGGCAAATTAAGCAGAAATCTCAAAAAAATAGAACAGCAATGTGACAAAGCAAGGATGATCAAAAGATAAAGTAATGCCATCTGGATAAGTTGTAAACAGGTAATCTTTGCTTTGAATTTCAAATATACTATGAAGCCCTAAGGTTGGAATACCAGCATAAAGTTTGCAGCCGGGGACATGTGTACAGCTGAAAGTAAGGTAGAAAACTTAAACATTTTTCCTAAGAGCAGAATGAGAAAACAAAAACAAAAAAGTTGGAATAAACAGTGTTGGACTGTCAAAGGCTAATCCAGGCCTTTAAGATGTCTCAGGGCAAAACACATTGCTGCCCCTCCATGAGAAAACTATAGCTGCCTCTATATAAGAGACTCAGGTGTTGAAATTCTGAACAAGTGTGAAAGGGCCATGGAATGGTCAGCTGGAAGATGCACTACTGAAGTGAGTGAGGGCATGGGAGAGGCACAGGGTACTACAGTACGGGACAGACAGAGGCATGGCAGAACAGACACAGCAAGGCTATGTCAGGATCTGTTCTACGCCACTCACATCCTGCTGTCTGCTTGTGTCCCCAGCTCAATCTGAACTTCTTCCAAGACAGATATGAGGCCTCAAAGGAGCCCTCACTATGTCTCATAATCTGTGCAGGACTATGTGGGAGGCCCAAAGGTAAAGCAGACACAGACCTCAAGGAATGAGGGAGAAAATTTAAGTGGGAAATCCAATGAGGGAGAAATGACATGTATAAAAATAACTCAGTTACAGGGTAGAGAACAATAAGGGGGTAGCGAGAGGATTGGGACGTCCCTTGGACATCTTGAATCTTGAAGGATGGCTAAGATTAAGAACAGAGGGACAAATGGAGAAAGGATTGAGAGGAGGAGAGATTAATTAGAGGGAAACATGGAGCAGCAGCAGTTCAGTTTGATGACAGTTTTGGTACACCATCAACCACGCTATTTAGAGGAAACAGTAAGCCACGTGCAAGGGCAGAGGAAGAACTCAACGACACCTATCCTGATGGTCACAAACAGATGATCTCAGCACCTATCTACTTTCTTTCATTCTCCCCATTTATGCTAGTTTCATCTTGGCTCAAAGGAATGACCAGTTTTATTGAGCCAATACCTTAAATTGAATTAGTGGCCAAAGTCCAAATATTTCCAACTGAATTTCCTTGTACTCCTAAACCTCTGAAAAAGATCAGGCAAGCTCTGAAGGCCTGCCTGGGATGTCTTCCTCCACCACTAGGCAGTTTCGTCCACCTAACCCAGGGGAAAAAGTGGATGGGAAGCAAACTGGAATAGAGCCACATTTCTTTATGAGTTATAAACACCACATTTTTGTAACTAAAGAAATAAACATAGATCACTTCTAAGAAAGCAAACATGTGTAGGAAAGTCATTAGATGACATCTACTCTCTGATGGAAAATTTAAGGAAACAGGCAAGATTCAGGCCAAGCCAAGGGAAAGACCAATTAGTATTATTTAGACTACAGCACTGTCATGCTTCCTCATACAATAAACAAACACTGAATCTCTCTACACTTTAACACCAACGTTCCCCAATGAGACACTGAATTCTTCCCTCTTCCAATATACCAGTCAGTAATTTATTCAGCCACTACTGCCAACAGCAAAATGGGCAATACTGGTAGGCTCCTTTGGCATACCTACCATATATCAAGGAAGAAGGATAAAAAGGGATGAAAATAAGGGCTGGCTGGTTAGTTCACTTGGCTAGAACATGGTGTTGGTAAAACCAAGTTCAAAGGTTCAGATCTCCATACTGGCCAGCTGCCAAAAAAAAAAAAAGAAAGAAAGAAAGAAAGAAAAGTGGGATAGTGAAAGAGTGAGAAAAGAAAGAGGAGTAAAGGAAGTACCTAAGGTAGTGACAGGTAGAGTAACTAAGTAACTCAGCCACTACTCACTGGCCTTGATGCCGTAGGATGTCCAGAGCAAGACATCAGGTGAGCTACAGGTGTAGGTCTGTTCTGAGCTCTGGCCCTCACCTGTTCTTTGACCTGTGGGAAAATGTGTTTTGGGCTCCATGATCTCAAGTGTTCTGTTTATTCCATCACAACTGGCCTACACAATATTATGTCAAGGAGAGTATAGAGAAGGCTGTCACAATCAAGAGCCCTCCCCCAATGTCACAGAGCCAAGATGGCAGCATTCAGACAACTGAGATGACCAAGCCCTGCTACTCAGAAACTGTCCAAAATGACCAAAG
>NW_007731872.1:49351-79261 GCF_000696425.1 Galeopterus variegatus
GAGAGGGAGGGAGGGAGGGAGGGAGGGAGGGAGGGAGGAAGGAAGGAAGGAAGGAAGGAAGGAAGGAAGGAAGGAAGGAAGGAAGGAAGGAAGAAGAGTGGGATAGTGAAAGAGTGAGAAAAGAAAGAGAAGAAGAAGGAGTAAAGGAAGTGCCTAAGGTAGTGACAGGTAGAGTAACTCAGTAACTCAGCCACTACTCACCGGCCTTGATGCCGTAGGATGTCCAGAGCAAGACATCAGGTGAGCTACAGGTGTGGGTCTGTTCTGAGCTCTGGCCCTCACTTGTTCTTTGACCTGTGGGAAAATGTGTTTTGGGCTCCACGATCTCAAGTGTTCTGTTTATTCCATCACAACTGACTTACACAATATTATGTCAAGGAGAGTACAGAGAAGGCTGTCACAATCAAGAGCCCTCCCCCAGTGTCACAGAGCCAAGATGGCAGCATTCAGGCAACTGAGATGACCAAGCACCCCTACTCAGAAACTGTCCAAAATGAACAAAGAAAAACAGAACAAGGAAATATCAACAAGGAATTTGAAAATGGAAATGATGCCAACCATAGGACACAAATTTTAAGGATTTTTTGCTAGATCAAATACAGGCAGGACCAGATAAAAAAGAAGTCACTAAGGAGAGATTTTTTTAATGTCCATTTTTAGGAAAGTGGTGCAGTGTTACAGGGAGAAAACAAATGAAATTCTAGAAGAACCCTCAATATAGAAGGTTGACAGCTGGAGACCATGCATGGCAAGGCACAGGGAAGATGGGAGCAACTTCACTTGAAGTCTCCCTCTTCCATGCACCAACAGCAGTCAAAGGCAGCTGGGAAAGTAAGGGGGCCACACAAAGATGAGAGTCTGTACAGAGCTATCCATGACCCCACCTTCCACAATCAGCCCTTTAGGATGCTTTGTGAATAAAGTTGCAGTAAAAAACTATATGACCAAGAGTGATATTCAAAGTATTTCATAACTGGCAAGGCACAGGCACTGACCAATCAGACAGATGCCAACTGTAACTACTGATAGGGCCAGGCTCGTAGGCACTTGCTTAACATTAATCCTAGATCCATACCTGACATTCTTAAAGACAGATTTCCAGGGTACACAAGCAAACAATGGGGGCATCTATGGTAGCCATTAGTGCTGTTCACCAAATATTTCCAGTTCTCCTTCTGAGTCCATGATAGGAGTGCATGTCCCCACCCCTTTGAAGTCAGGTGTGTCCACATGACTTTCTTTGGCTAACAAAATGTGAGTGACATGTGTCACTTCTAATCAGAAGCCTTTAAGAACCAGTGCCCAATCTGCCACATTTTCTACTTTCCTGTGACATGGCAATCTGCAATGTTTTAGATGGCAACAGCACAGAAGAGAAATGTAATAGATACGTAAATGAGTGAGAAAAAATTCTTTGTGTATTATGCCACCGAGATGTTCCAAATGTATGTTACTGCAGCCTGATCTAGCATATCCTGACTGAAACCAGACCCAAGGAAAAGTGTACCTTGCTAGTTTGGGGAATATTGCAAATGCTCATTCAAGAATATATATTTATATATATATAACATAAGAGATTTTTTTAAGTTTTACTCTAAAAAATAAACTAAATTTTAGATAACATTTGCTTTGAACTCAACGAAATTAAAGAAAACATGGACTTTGAGAAACAAGATATGAAAGATAAGTTGATAAGGAACAGTTGTAAATGAAAAAAGAGCTGGCATAAGAAATAGTATGAGGAAGTATTGTCTTAAAACATCAGAAGGATTACAGATCAGAAATTATGTTACAGAAAATCAATAGTCAGCGAAGTAGCAGACAAGCGCACGAGTTAGGAATGAAAAGAGAAATACAAGAATTATAAGAGAAGATGATAGACAAGAACAGACAATGGATATCTGAATATAGATAATTGGTGTTCTTAAAGAGGAACACAGAAAAACTGTAACAGAAAAATATTTAAAGATATACTAAAAGAAAACATTCCACATTCAAAGAAAACAACTAAAATGTGCAGATCAAAATCATAACCTAATCATATCCTGGTGAAATTATTGAGTTTCTTAAAGATTAAAAAAAATGAATGTTGTATTATGGACAATATGGTGTACATTCATGTCTCTCTACTTCCCCACCAAGTACAACTAAAAACCCTGGAGATAATACAGCAAACAACCACAAGAAGACCCTCTGAGAGGTAGGAAAATGAGGGCAGACTGGCTAGGAACCTCAGAACTTCAGGAAAAATACAGTGGTGGGTTCCCTGAGTTTTCCTTTTATGTACCATATATTATGGACTGGATGACAGAGAACCCTGAAATTCAGAAATACAAACAGAGACAATAAGAAGAGAAGAGAAGAGAAGAGATAAACCTGGGACTGGGTTTTTCAAAGGACTAGAAGACAGCCCACTAGGACAGAAATCTTTTTGACAATAACCACCTTACTGTGGCCAAACACCATGGATTTCCCCACCCAGCCTCCCTAAACAGTGCCAGCAGAGAACAGAAAGCATGGACTTTCACTCCTCCATGAGTGGTAACAGATGGTCTGAGACATTCAACCCACCCTCTGCTGGGTGGCAGATGTCAGCAAAGACCAAGTAGTCATCCTGGACTCCTACCCCTAACCCCTAATCCTGGTGATAATGGGTAGCCAGAGGGACACTCCCCTCCCCTACTGCTGAACAATATCTGCTGAGACCAGATGGAGAGTCTGGACTACCACCCCTGCCCAGCAGTGGCAGGTGGTGCTCCTTCCTCTCCCAAGTAGAATGGGGGTTGGGGGGAGGACAAAGCTTAGAGAGGAAGGAGCAGGAGAAACAAAATCTTTAAACTTACATACAAAGTCTTAGGCAGATCCCTGATGAACCCATATATAAAACTGATCAGAATTAACAGTGCAGAAAGTTTGAAAACTGAACTATAGTGTGAAATACCACTGCTCATGAATAAAGTGGAACAGAATAGCATTACAAGAGTTCTAAAAATTAAACTGTCATTATAATTATGGCCCAGAAAAGCAGGTAAGGACATGCACACTAAATCTAAATAGGGTCACTGTCTGATAAAATAGAAGATAGGTTTAAATTAAATCAAATAGGATCCAGAGTATCATAACATAATACCCAAAATATGTAGGATACATAGAACAATCACTTGTTATACTAAGAACCAGGAAAATCATAACTTACATGAGAAAAGACAATCAATAGATGCCAACACTGAGATGACTCAGATGTTCAAATTATCCGACAAGGATTTTAAAGCAGCCATCATAAAAAAAAAGTGTTTTAATGGGCAATTATGAACACTCTTGAAACAAATGAAAAAATAGAAAATATCAGGAAAGAAAAGAAGAAATATAAAAACAAATAGAAATTACAGAACTGAAAATACAACACCTTAAGTTAAAAAAAAAGAAAAGAAAACTCACTGAATAGAGGTTTTTAGCATATTGAAATAGCACATCAGTACACTTAAAGGAAAATAAAGAGAAATTACCTAATCTGAACAACAGAAAGAACACAGACTGAAAATAAAATTAACAGAACATCAAGGGCCTTAGGGAGAATAGCAAAAGAAATAACACTTGTGTCATCAGAGTACATAGATGGTGCCTTCTTGCTGTACCTTCACACAGTGGAAGGGGCAAACAAGCTCCCTTTGGCCTATTTTAAAAGGGCACTAATCCCGTCCATGAGTGTTCTGCCCTCATGACTTAATCACCTCCAAAAGACCCACCTTGGGGGTTAAGATTTTAATAAATGAATTTGGGAGGGGACACAAACATTCAGACAACAGTGCAAAAGAAAAATTAAAAATACAAAGAATGAATGAAAAGGAAAGCAAAACATACCAAATCTCACGGAATATGGCAAAATCAGTTACAGAGAAATTTACAAAACTAAACGCTTATATTAGGAAAAAAGGAAGATCTCAAATCCATAATCTAATTTCACCCCTAAGAAAATAGAAAACAAAAAGGAAAAAAACCAAAGTAACCAGAAGGAAGAAAACAATAAAGATAAGAGCAGAAATCACTGGAGTAGAAAACAGAAAACAATACAGGAAATCAATGAAACAAAAACCTTTTTTAAAAGATCAACAAAATAATAAACTGACAAAGAAGAAAAAGCAAGCAATACTGCAAAGAATAAAAGGGAAATGATAGAAACCTACCAGTATCAGGAATGAAACAGGATATCACTATGGATCCTGAAACCATTAAAATAATAAGGAATATAACACACAACTCTACATGCATAAATTCAACAATTTAGATGAAATGGACCAATTCCTTGAAAAACAGAAACTATCAAAATTCACCCAATATAAAGTAGATAATCTGAATAGTATTATAACTATTGAAGAAACTGAGTTCATAGTTTAAAACCTATTGAAAAAGAAATTTCTAGATTCACATGGTTTCACTGGAGAATTATACCAAACAGATAAAGAATTAACAGCAATTTAACACAATCTCTTCAGAAAACAGAAGAGGAGGGAATACTCCCCAACTCATTTTATAAAGATAGTATTAAAACCAGACAATGACAGTACAAAAAAAAGAAAGAAAAGAAAACCACAGATGAATATCTTTCATGAATTTAAGATGCAAAACCCTCAATAAAATACTAGTAAGGAGAATTCAGCAACGTATAAAAAGAGTGATACACCATGACCAAGTGGGGTTTATTTCAGGGATGCAAAGCTGATTCAACATTTGAAAACCAATAAATGAGATAACATCAAATCTACAGGGTAAAGAATATAAATCACACAATCATATAAATTGATGCAGAAAAAAGCATTATACAAAATAAAAAATTTATTCATGATAAAAATTCTCCACAAAGTAGGAATAGAATTTCCTCAAAGTACATTGATAAAGTACATTGATCTACAGCTAATGTCATATTTAATAGTTAAAGGCTGAATGTTTTCTTCCTGAGACTGGGAATAAGGTAAGGATGTCCACTCTCACCATTCTTATTCTACATAGTACTAGAAATGCTAGTCAGCACAATAAGGCAAGAAAAGAAAACAAAAGCATAGAGATTGAAAAGGAAGAAATAAAACTGTGCTGATTTGTAGAGGATGTGATTATTTGTTTTAATAACCTCCTATCACCTGTATTAGTTCATTTCTGTTGCTTATAACAGAAAAACATGGAACTGGGTAATTTACAAAGAAACAATATTTATTGCTTACAGTTTCAGAGGGTGGGAAGTCAGAAGCCCAAATCCAGGGAACACATCTGGTGAAGGCCTTGTTGGTGGTAACAGTGACACAGGGGTCTCACATGACAGAACAGCAGAACAGAGAGAGAGAGACTTTTACGTGCTCTCCTTTTAAAGCCCTCAGAACCATGCCCATGACCACCATTATTAATTCATTCACCAGGGCATGGTCCTCACAATCTAATCACCTCTTCAAGTTCCCACCATTCAATTACCATAAGAGGATTTCCCACCTTCGACAGTTACAGTGAGGATTAAGCTTCAATGAGTTTGATGGGGGAGCAGCATTCAATCTATAGCATCACCCCATTGGTGAGGGACGGGTTTCTACCCTGTCATTATGGGAATGACCAGACACATGACACCCAATGCTGGACAGATGAGACAGACAACTATTCGTTAATCACATATACTCATAGCCCGAAAGAAGAGGATACCACTTGCCATGCAGGGCCACATGGGTGCTGTACTCGGGAAGAGAGAAGAAGCAGGGAAAGAGGGAGGCAGGCTTTGTAGTATCAACAGCATGAGGTGGCCTCTGGTTCTGGCAGGAGGATGTGACAGTCTTGTTTGAATCATTCTGAGGGCTAGTGGGGAACTAAAACCCACTACTCAGGTATAAACAGGAACTGTGGCTGGCCCCCTTGATAAGGAGGGTTGTTTAGTTAGGGGACCTTATCTGTGGGAGCAGGGTAGGGAGGAGAACTTAGGCCATTCAAGGATCTCCCCATTTGCCAGATGTCAAGATAGCACATCATATTGGGCCTTAATTTTAGGCCTTACACTACATTGACTATGTAGAGAATCCCAAGGAATATACAAAAAGACTCTTAGAATATGAGAGTTTAGAGAGGTTTCAGGATATAAAATCAACACACAAAAATTAATTATATTTCTGTATATTAGCAACTAACAGGTAGGTAATAAAATGAAAAGCCCAACTCTATGCATAATCACTCCAGAAAAATATGAAATATTTCAGAATAAATATATCAAGTTGATTCTCTCCCATAAATTTACAATGATAAAAATGTAACATCAGCCAAGCTGGGGCCGCTGGAGCTCAGGTGAAGAGGAGGAGAGACCTATGGAACTCATGAAGGTGGGAGAAACCACAATGAGAGAAAGAAAAAACTGCTCTCAGCGTTTCGGCCCACAGCTGCTTTAATGCTGGAGCGCATGGAGCAGGAGCCAGCAGAAGCCACAGCTGTGCCTTTTAGATGGAGTTACTTGGAGGCAGAAGGGGAGAAGAGGACTTTGGTGGCCCCCAGGACAGCAAGACTACTAATAGGGTTCCTGTGGACCCACACAGGAGCCAGGAGCCAGAACAGCTGAAAAGGGGAGCCATTCAGAGGCCGGTGAGTCAATGTGGGGGACCAGTGCAGGGCCTGTCCCATGGGAAGTGTTTGGAGCACAGGCGGTGGGTGAGACAGGCCCACCGAGAGAACACGGGAACACAGCAAGGACAGCCGATCTGCCCCCCAATCAGTGCAGGACCACTCAGAGGAGACTGGTCAGGAATGCAGAATTGCATGGGGTGCAGTTTAATGAAAAAACTCAAGCCCAGATCAGAGTTTCTACACAACCCAGGTGCACCAAGTATCAGAGCAGGAAATACCTATAAGATCAACCATCAAACCCTGAGCTGCACTAAGAGTCTTCCTTAGGGAAACAGCAGCAAAGCAGCAATTTAGCTCAACCACACAGCTCAAGTACTGGTTCCCACAAGAAGTTCCCCCGTGTTAGAAGTAACCAAAGGACAAAATATTAGTTCCGGCCCAGGCACACCACAAATGCCTTGGGGCCCACCAGGGAACATGAGGCATGAAGCTAGGGGCAGGTCTCCTGCCCACAACCACTCACACCGCCAGCACCCTGGGGCCCCGCCCAGGAACCCAAGGATTGGAGCTGGGGACTGGACCCCACTCCCACATCCAAGCATACCACCAATGCCTTGGGGCCCTCCCGGGGACCTGGGGCATGGATAAGGGGACCAGACCCCCCTCCCACAACCAGACTCACTGTGCCAGCACCTTGGGGCCCATCTGTGGACCTGGGGAATGGAGAAGGGGATCAGAACCTCCCTCCCACAGCCAGGCACACAGTGCCAGTGCGTCAGGGCCTGTCCAGAGACCTGGGTCATGGAAAAGGGGACTGGACCCCCTCCCACAGTGAGGCACACAGTGACAGTGCTTTGGGGCCCACCCGGGGACCCAGGACATGGAGAAGGGGACCAGACCCCGCTCCCACAACCAGGCACACCTCACCAGTGCTTGGGGCCCACCCAGGGACCCAGGGCATGGAGAAGGGGATCAGACCCCCCTCCCACAACCAGGCACACCTCACCAGTGCCTTGGGGCCCACCTGGGGACCCAGGGCATGAAGAAGGGGACCAGACCCCCCCTCTCACAACCAGGCATCCCATGCCAGCACCTCAGGGCCTACTTGGAGACCCAGACCATGGAGAAGGGGAGCAGACTCCCCTCCTACAACCAGGCTCACTGTGCCAGTGCCTCAGGGCCCACCCAGGGACCCAGGGACCCAGGGTATGGAGCCGGGGACCGGACCCCCCTCCCACAACCAGGAACCCCACGCCAGCACCTCAGGGCCCACTCAGGGACTCAGGGCATGGAGAAGGGGACCAGACACCCCTCCACAACCAGGCACCTCTTGCCAGGACCTCAAGGCCCACTCAGGGACCCAGGGCATGGAGAAGGGGACAAGATCCCCCTCCCACAACCAGGCTCACCGCACCAGTGCTTTGGGGCCCACCCGGGGTCCCAGGGTATGGAGCCAGGGACCGGACCCCCCTCCCACAACCAGGCTCACCGTGCCAGTGCCTTGGGGCCCGCCTTGGAACCTGGGGTATAGAGAAGGGGACCGGACCCTCCTCCCACAACCAGGCACCCCATGGCCATACCTCAGGGCCCACCTGGGGACCTGGGGCATGGAGAATAGGACTGGAACCCCCTCCCACAACCAGGCACTCTGTGCCAGCACCTCAGGGCCCACTCAGGGACCTAAGACATGGATAAGGGGACTGAACTCCCCTCCCATAACCAGGCACCCTGTGCCAGCGCCTCAGGGCCCACCTGGGGACCCGGGGCATGGAGAATAGGACCGGACCCCCCTCCCACAACCAGGCTCACATGTCAGCACCTCAGGGCCCACCCAGGGACCCACGGCATGGAGAACTCCTCTCCCACAACCGGGCTCACCACACTAGTGCCTCAGGGCCCATCTGGGGACCCAGGGCATGGAGAAGGGGACTGGACCCCCCACACACACAACCAGGCACACCTTGCCAGTGCCTCAGGACCCACTCAGGGTTCTGGGGTATGGAGTTGGGGATTGGACATTCTCCACAACCAAGCACACCACCAGCGCCAAGGAGCATGCCATAAACATCTTCTCCATGTGGGTGGCCCACCACAGCCACCATGATAACCATGGCTGCCGTGAAGGCAGCTAGATGCCACAACCACCACGCAGATTGTCTGCCAGCCACTGGAGTGCCTTAACACAAGGAGAGTCGCCAGCAGAGATAAAGAGAGGAAGAGGATCTCTCTCCCCACAGAGCCCATTTCAGAGTGATGGAAGAGGCATCTGCTCTATGATAGTATTGGGGGATCTGATCACACCTCTCAGCATTGGACAGATCTTTTGGGCAGTAAATGAACAGAGTAACCATTATTCTTTCAGAGGGTGAGAAGAAATCTAGGGTGATTAGAGGGGGGTGGGGAGGGAAAGGGGGATGGGGAGTGATTGGACAAGGGGCATAGATAATAACTACAATTTGTAACAATATATTTGCTAGTAATATTGATTTTATCAACATATCTCAATGTTGAACCCCCAAAATTTGTATAATCAATTTTGATTCAATAAAAATTTAAAAAATAAAATAAAAGAACAAGTCATGTTTAGGATTTTATAAAACACTTATGAAAGAAGTCAAAAAAGATCTAAACAATGAAGAGAGATCATGTTCATGGATTGGAAGAATCACTATAGTAGATGTTAATCCTTCCCTGAATTGATCTATAGGTTTAACACAGTTCAAAATTCCAGCAAGATTTTTTGTATATATAGACAAGCTTATGCAAAAATTCATATGGAAATATAAAGGAATTCAAATATTTAAAATAATTTTGATAAAGAACAAAGTAAAAGAATCACTCTACCTTATTTTAAGACTTATTCTATAGCTACAGTGAATCAAGATACTGTGGTGTTAGAGGACAGATAGACACAGATCCATGGAACAAAATGAAGAGTCCATAAATGGACCCACACAAGTACTTCCAACTAATTTTTGACAAAGGAACAAAAGCAATTCAATGGAGGAAGGATAGTCTTCTCAACAATCATGATGGTGCAATCGGACATCCATAGGCAATAGTGAGTCTTGACCTTAACCTCACACCTTATACAAAAATTAATTCAAAATGAATCATGAATTTAAATGTAAAATGTAAAACTATAAAACTTTTAGAAGGAAACAGAAGAAAATCTTCAGGACCTAGGGCTAGGCAGAGTTCTTAGCCATGACACCAAAAACCCTGATCCGTAAATGAAAAACAAATTGATAAACTGGACTTCACCAAAATTTAAAACTTTTTCTCTGCAAAACACCCTAATAAAAGGATGAAAAATCAAGCTACAGATAAGGAGAAAATATTTACAAACCATATATCCCATAAAGAGAATCCCAGAATACCAAAGAAGCTAAAACTCCGTTGTTTACACTTGCCTGACAATCCAAGAGAAAACAGGGAAGAGTCCATGGATTCTGAGTGCCGAGCACAGAGGAGGGCTTCACTTGCACCTGTACCGCCAACTCCAGTCTCATTTTAGTTTCTATGAAGATCACTTTCTGTCTTGATCTCATCAGGGATTGTCAATCAATGGATTTGATAATTGAATCTCGGAATTATGTGCTAATCCCACAGTCTTATATTACAAAACAGAGCTCTGAGCTCAGTACGTACTTCCACATGACAGTTAAAAAAAAGCTGCCTATGTCCTGTGTGCCATGTGTTTTGAAGGACAAGCTTCCCGTGGTTATTCCTAGAGTGGAAAACAACTGTTGACATCTATCTAGGACACCACTTCAGGACTGGCCAAGGAAGTATCTTGGGAGCCAAGCCTTACTCAAAGCACTCTGTGTCCCGGGATGGGCGTTGAAGAGGATCAGCAGACAACAGAGAAAACACTCAGCCATGAGGCCAACAAGGACAGAGACAACACCTCGGCCTGTCACACTCACGGGACTCACCAATGCTCCACGGAGGAAAAACTGAGGGTTGCATCAGGACATCATCTGCGTTGCTGTGTGTGTGCACATATATGCGTATGTGCCTATCTAATAGTTTTATCAATTCAGTGCAGAATAAACAATAGCTAGTTCATTCCATGGTGTAGATTAGGTTCTCCCTCCTCCCAAAAGCCTTCAGTTGTCTTTTAAAGTGTCTGTTTGCCAAGTGCATTGGTAAGGATCAATCAGACATCAGCAGTCATTATCTGGGGGCATAATGGGCACCACTAGGTAAACAGCCCTCTCACACACAGGGCCTGGACAGAGCCCACCCGAGCATGGCTGCCTGCCACTCCACACGTTCCCTCCCTGCTCCGTGCACCAAAATGCTTTCCTGGCTCTGACAATGGAAGCTGCTAATGCATCCCAGAAAGTGTTTACAGAGCATGCAGCAAAAGTGCTCTGCCTCTGGAGCTGTGAACAATGATGCCTACCACATGCTGGACCTCCCAGGGATCAGAAGGAGGGCCCTGAGGTCAGCTCAAAATCACCAGGCTACTTCCAAGATGCAAAGCCACAAAGCCTGTCCTGAGAAATGAGGCCACTCTTCAGGCCTCCAGCAAAGGCCTGACTGGAGTCTGGGAGGGTCCGCTTCCATCAGAGAGTCATGGCAGGAGGGAGCATTAGTTGCAATTGCTCCTCTGACCACTGCTCCCTGGAAAGGTGGCTCTGCATTCTACGTGTGAAGTGTTTGCCCTAGAAGGGATCTGCATGGAGCAGGTACAGTGCATTGGATCTGCTTCACTCTGCCCATCCCCCACATTTCCCCTTCTCCTCTCCCTCAACCTGAGCAAAGGATGACCACAAACTATTGCCAACAAATGGGCAAACCTTCATCCAAAGGTAGGTCATGCCCCTCACATTCAGGCTGGCTTCTGTCCACTGCTAGCTTCAGTCTTCACTCCCAGCAAATGGGCAGGCCATCCCTCAGCCTCACAGAGAACAAACTGCACAGGAAGAGGGACTTTGCAGGCCCTGCTTTCGCCCCAACAAAAGATCCTAACAGTGCTCACTCCTTTCCAAATTCACCTTCAGTCCTATCTTCCAGACCCCCTGAGCACCAGCAAGTTCTGCTTTTAGTTTTATTCACCACCCCCACCCCTTCACTGGCACCTTATTTTGGAAACCTAACATAAATGAGTCTCTCTTTTTGTAAGTTATAGACTCAAGCATATCCATTTCATTTCACAGCTTGAAATGTACTTCTCTTCAGGCCTCCAGCAAAGGCCTGACTGGAGTCTGGGAGGGTCTGCTTCCATCAGAGAGTCATGGCAGGAGGGAGCATTAGTTGCAATTGTTCCTCTGACCACTGCTCCCTGGAAAGGTGGCTCTGCATTCTACGTGTGAAGTGTTTGCCCTAGAAGGGATCTGCATGGAGCAGGTACAGGGCATTGGATCTGCTTCACTCTGCCCATCCCCCACACTTCCCCTTCTCCTCTCCCTCAACCTGAGCAAAGGATGACCACAAACTATAGCCAACAAATGGGCAAACCTTCATCCAAAGGTAGGTCATGCCCCTCACATTCAGGCTGGCTTCTGTCCACTGCTAGCTTCAGTCTTCACTCCCAGCAAATGGGCAGGCCATCCCTCAGCCTCACAGCGAACAAACTGCACAGGAAGAGGGACTTTACAGGCCCTGCTTTCACCCCAACGAAAGATCCTAACAGTGCTCGCTCCTTTCCAAATTCACCTTCAGTCCTATCTTCCAGACCCCCTGAGCACCAGCAAGTTCTGCTTTTAGTTTTATTCACCACCACCCCACCCCTTCACTGGCACCTTATTTTGGAACCCTAACATAAATGAGTCTCTCTTTTTGTAAGTTAGACTCAAGCATATCCATTTCATTGCACAGCTTGAAATGTACTTCTAAATGAGCCACATCAACTCTCAAAATTCCCTGATCTGACTACTAGGGTGGTCATTTATACTTGGATTTAAAGATGACAGAGTTTAAAATGTACAGACATCTATCAAGTTAATATTTTTTCAGTAATATCAAATGCTGGTGAGTATACAGTGAGCCAGACACTCTCCCAGTCTACTAAAGGTAAAATCTGGTAATAAGGAGAAATATTTGTATACAAAGATGTTGAATATTCCGTTACCAATAATATTGGAAAAACTGAAAAGCAACTGAAAAGAGGGAAGATCAGCAAATGGGAAGCAGAATTCAATCCTACCCAACAGCTAGGCCCCTTACTCCTCTTAAGGAGAGAATTATTTATGTTTACAAAACCACTAGGCAAGCAGTTGGTGGACGATAAGTTCTTGAGGACACAGATCAGTAGGACACAAGAAAACAAAAGAGACAGACTCCTCTCCACTAGAACCGAATAGGAATGTATGGGAGTGAGTAGAGAAAAGAGGAGAAATAAAGAACCAGGATAGTAGAACAATATTCCCTAGTTCAGAAAATGCAATTTATTGCCAAATACCCATGGAAATTTATAAAAATGTCAAATTGTCAAATATCCTTGGGACACACATGAAATTCAGCACCTTAATACATTTCAAAAACTAAAAATTTAAAGGCCACATTCTCTGCTGAGGAAATAAATCAGAAATGAATAGCAAAATAATTTTTAAATATTTTGAAAAATTACAAAAATTCCCCTTTGCTCTGTCCTACCAAATGTTTAACTTATGATGAAATAGCAGGTTTCTAGGAAAATGCAAATTATCAAAATTGATTAAAGAAGCAGGAGAAATCCTGAATAAACCAATAATGGTATAAAAAGTAAAGTAGTTGTCAAAGAAATATTCTGCCAAAAAGATTCTGTGCCCCCTTTATTTTATTGGCAAGTTATTTTAAACCTTCAAGGAACAGGTTATTTCTGTGCTATTTAAATTGACCAAGAAAAAATTATGGAAAGTGCCTTCGTTCATTTTATGAGGTTAGCAAAAATCTTGACATAAAAACCTGAAAAATATAGTACAAACCAACATCTCTTATGAATACAGATGTAGCAATGTTCAATAAAATATTTGCAAACCAAATCCAGCTGAATATTAAAAAGACAATATTTCATAGCCAAGTAGAGTTAATGCCAGGAACACAAGGATGATTCAATTCTAGGAAAACTATTAATGTTACTAGGTCAGAAGGGTAGAAGAATATGGTCATCTGGATAGCTCTGAGGAACCCTGACAACGAAGCATGCTGGGATTTACAGCTTTATGTGTAAACCACTGGCAGCAGTTGGTTCAGCTGGGGAAGATACCACCCCAGTTGGTTCAGGTGGGGAAGAGCAGAGTTACTCTAAATGACGGCCAACCAGAATCAGCAAGTTGTGCTAGGAGTCTCAGTTACCAGATATCAACCCCAATACACACACCAGAGAATGGGGTCAATTACCCAAAGCACTGTTTTTTCAAAATGTGAATACTTCTCCGTAGTGGGTTGTGAAATTAATTGATTAGGTCCTAATCAGCCATTTTTTCATGGAATCAATTGGAATGGAATGAAATGAAATGGAATGAAAAAGAAAAGCAAATAGGGTGAATCACTCCTAGAAAGGATAAGTATTGTTTCCAGAAACTTTTGTTTAAGTAATGTGAAATATATATGTGTATGTATATATGTGTGTATATATATGTGTATATAGTCATGATATAAAATGCATTTCTTCCAATGGGTCACAGTCAAAAGTTGTTTTGTTTTTTCCAAAAAGCTTAAATAACTCAACTGACCTAGGGGTTCAAGCAGAATCACTTTCTGGATTTCTACTGTGACAAACACATGTCTAGGGTTAGAGTTAGGGTCATGAGTGAAATAGCAAAGAAGGTATCAGAGCCTCTTCCTATCTTGTACGAACATCTAATTCATGAAGTAAAACTGGAGTAGATCACAAAGTGAGACCTGGCTACAATTCCTCATTTGTGGAGAATCCTCACAAATTCAGTAATATTAGTTTAGGAGGGTCATGTGAGTGTAGTGATTCGTAATGCTCTCTGAAACTACACTGCTTCAATGAAAAGTCTGGCTTTGCCGCAATGATAGATTAGATTATTTTTCAAAAACATTCACTCCCACCCTGCACAAACCACAATCTCAATGGGAGGAGCACATTCCTCCGCCAAAGATTTTGGGCTTGGTCATGTAATTTGCTCTGGCCTCATAGTCGGTGAAGGGACTTCCCCACTCCTGATGATGGCTTTGGCTACGTAAGTTGCTTTGGCCAATGGAATGTTAGCAGAAATGACAAAAGCAGAAGCTTGAAAGACCCGTGTGCATTAGGGCTTGCCCTCACATACCTCTATCATGATCACGAGAAGAGCACACTCTGGTCAGCCTCCTGGCTCAAGGAGGATGAGAGACACATGGAGCAGAGCCCAATTAAAAAGAAAATAACGGGCCGGCCCGTGGCTCACTCGGGAGAGTGCGGTGCTGATAACACCAAGGCCGCGGGTTCGGATCCCATATAGGGATGGCCGGTGCACTCACTGGGTGAGCGTGGTGCTGACAACACCAAGTCAAGGGTTAAGATCCCCTTACCAGTTATCTTTTTTAAAAAAAAAAGAAAAGAAAGAAAAGAAAATACCTATCAGAACAGAACCCTCACAAGATCAATGCACACAGAATTTTTAAAATTGAAAGAAATATAAGCAAAATGTAGTTAAAGGACATGTGTTACTAGATTAAACATTCAAGAAAACAATCACAAATTATGGACAACTTGATCTCCCTTCTAAAAAGCTCAGGTAGAAATCTAAGAGTTTAAAGGAAACATTTCAAGGTAACAGAAAAAGTAAACTTAAGAAAAGAATGCCAAAAATTTTTTTTAAAATACATATTTGAAGACCATATTTTGAAAACTTTTCTAAAGCACACACATACACACACTTATTTTTTTTTTTTTTTTTTTGACCGGTAAGGGAATCGTAACCCTTGGCTTGGTGTCGCCCACACCACGCTCAGCCAGTGAGCGCACCGGCCATCCCTGTATAGGATCCAAACCCGCGGCCTCGGCGCTCCCAGTGCTGCACTCTCCCAAGTGAGCCACGGGGCCGGCCCCATACACGCGCTTATGAAGACAAAAAATTACTTACATCATGTCCTGCTGAAAATACGGGACTTCAGGATAAAGAAGAAATCATGTAGCAGAGAATGTGAGGCACATACAAAGGGTCTTCAAAAAGTTCATGGAAAGTTTCATATTATCTTTTAATTCCATTTTTCTGTGAACTTTTTGAAGTACCCTCATAGAAGGGAAAATATCAGATTGACCACAGGTTTCTCTTCAGCAATACTTAATGCTTAAAAAAAACACAGCATCGAATCAGCATATTTACAAAGACCTGAGTAATAAGAGTGAGAAAAGCTTTCTTTAATTATATTGTCAAATATATTTCCTGTACTCTTTTTCAGAAATGTAAGCCAGACATATGTTGGATCTTCTCTGTCATCATTTTTCTATAATCATTTGTATAATTTTTTTTTTACATTTCATCCTGTAGTATATCCATTCTGTCTGGCATGTCCCTTATTGCTTATTCCATTGTTTTTACTTCATTTTTTGTTTGTTTGTTTGTTTCTAATGGGGTCAGCTGTTTGTTGAAGGACAGCATAAAGGGGAAATGGGGTATGAGCCAGGAATGAACTAGAGTAGTCCGTAATTTCAGTTTTACTTTGGTGTCTGGCTCATCCTCCCACTAAATATATTTTTTCCTTTTCTCTAGCTTTCCATCTGCTCTTCATTTTCAGCATTCAAAAGTCAGTGAGGATCTTAAGAGAGCCTATAATCTACAGGCTTTTTGTTCTGGAAAGGGCTGCCTTCCCACCCCACCCCATCCCCTTGTCCCCCTTTGCCCCCAGAAGACCCCATTTATGGGAGGCTATGTTGTACACCTAGACAATAAAAACTCTGTCAACAATGTTTCCCCTTCAACTCTACGTCCCCTGCTATTCTTGGTGTCAAACTGGGCCTCTCTGGGGACAATACCCAATTCTTCCAAGTCCCACTCAGGGCTCCCAATGTCACTGTTCTTACCAAAAGTTTATTAGGTAGGCACAATTATGACAGTCGTCCTTACAGAAATCTCAGGCTTCTCACAATCCAAGGAGACACGTCAGCCTTTAAGATTCTCTCTCCCTCAGATCTAGACTTTACAGTACTCAGGAAAAGTCGTTGGGGGCTGGTACCATTTCCTTGCTTTGTTGGAGATAAACTTCGTACTTTTTATTGTTGTTTGTTTTTATGTAGGGTTGAGAGAAGGAACTTTTGTTCTTCCTCCATCATGCCATATGCATTCAAAATAAGAGAAGTTTTTGTTCTTGAAATATGACCAAATAATTTAAAGACCTGGACTAGTCAAAACTACAATAATGAATGAAGATCTTGCCTTAGTGGGCACTAAACACATTACAAAGGTACAGTAACTTTAAAGGTATGAATTAGCGCAGGAAAAGATTGACAAATTGACTAAATATATTCTAAAATAAAGATTTAAACATTTAAATATAAATATAAGACTAGGAGAAAACAAAAATGTACATATATTTTCTCTCAGTATAAGGTTATTTCTAAGCATAATACAAAGCCAGAGAATTCCAAAATTAAGAAACTCCTAGAGTAGACTACGTGAAAATTTTGAATATCAGTGTATCAAACACACATATAAAAATAAAATGTGAATAACAAAATGAGAAAATTATTTGCATCATATAAAAAACAAATGGTTAGTACTCTGTATATAAAGATCACTTACTAATTAATAAGAAATTCTTAATAAAAAGTAGGTAAAAATATGAAGATGAAAATCTGTCATTCTATTTCTAATGTCTTAAGGAAACACTACACAAAAGCAGTAATACAAACGGCCCCAAAAGTATTTTTATGAATCTCTCACTAATAAATGTCCTTAATCTTATATTGCCAACTACTGCAAGGTATGAATATACATTGATGGAAACTTTCTGGGAGGCAATTTGATAGTATATATCAAAGGTCTTAAAACTTCACATACTTTTTACCCAAAAATTATATCTCAACAAATACACTTTTCTGGGGATGTATTCAAAGCAAATAATCAAAAATGTGAGCAAAGGTGGATCTGCAAGCATATTTATAGCAGAATTACTTGCAACAGCAAAAAAACTGTAAGCAGCCTAAATGTTCAGCAGTAAAGAATTAGTTAACAAAGCACGACATATCCAAGTAATGCAATACTATGAGTACATTAAATATTATTCGAGGAAAATATTTAATGATATATAAAAATATTCCTCACTTTGTTAAATTTTTTTAAATAGTTATCAAAATAATCACTTTTAAAAGATACAAATGTTAATATTCTAAGAATATTGAAAATCCGAAAAACTAGAATTAAAAGTTATGTTTATTTTCATCTTTGTCCTTTTCTGTGTTTTCCACATTTTTATAATGAATATGTTTTGTTTTTAAATTAAAAAAAAAAACCCACAAAGGCAATTTCCAAAGAGATAGAGAATGAAAAGAATTTAAATAATTCCTAATACCATAAATGATTTTTTAATTTTTTATTAAAAGTTATTCTTATTGTGAAATGTTCATACCACCCAAAGCTATCTACTGATTCAATACAATCTCCATCAAAATTCCAATGACATTCTTCACAGAAATAGAAAAAACAATCCTAATATTCATATGGAACACCAGTTTTTCATATACTAGAGGGCATTTGTATATCTTCCTCTGAAAAATGTCTATTCGGCTCCTTTGCCCATTTTTTGATGGGATTACTTGGTTTTTTTACTGTATAGTTGTTTGAGTTCTTTATATATTATGTATATTAATCCTTTGTTGGATGTACACTTTGCAAATATTTCCCCTCAATCTGTAGGTTGCATTTCTGCTCTGTTGATTGTTTCCTTTGCTGTGCAGAAGCTTTTAATTTGATACAGTCCCATTTGTCTATTTTTTCTTTTGTTGCTTGTGCTTTTGGGGTCTTATGCATAAAGTCTTTGCCCAATCCTACTTTCTGGAGTATTTCCCCTATGTCTGCCTTTAGTAATTTTATGGTTTGGGGCCTTATATTTAAGTCTTTAATCCATTTTGAGTTGATTTTGATATATGGTGAGAGGTACAGGTCCAGTTTCATTCTTCTGCAAACAGAAGTCCAATTTTCCCAGCACCATTTATTGAAGAGGAAGTCTTTTCTCCAATGTATGTTCTTGTTGCCATTGTCAAAGATCAGTTGGCTGTAAGTATGTGGGTTGATTCCTGGGTTTTCTATTCTGTCCCATTGATCTGAGTGTCTGTTTTTATGTCAGCACCTTGCTGTTTTGTTTACAACAGCTTTGTAACATAATTAGAAGTCAGGTACTGTTATGCCTCTGGATTTATTTATTTATTTATTTATTCATTCATTCATTTATTTATTCATTTATTTATTTATTTATTTTGCTTAGGACTGCTTTAGCTATTCAGGTTCTTTTGTAGTTCCATATCAATGTTAGGATTGCTTTTTCTATTTTTGTGAAGAATTACATTGGTATTTTGATGGGAATTGCATTGAATCTTTGAGTAGAATAGACATTTTCATAATGTTAACTATTCCCATCCAAGAGCATGGTCTGCCTTTCCATCTTATATGAAACAACAGAAGACCATGAATAGCCAAAGCAATCCTGAGCAAAAAAAATAAAGCCAGAGGCATAACACTACTACACTTCAAATTATACTACAAAGCTATTGTAACCAAAACAGCATGGTACTGGCATAAAAACAGACACTCAGACCAATGGAACAAAATAGAAAACCCAGAAATCAACCCACATACTTACAGCCAACTGATCTTTGACAAAGGCAATGAGAACATACATTGGGGAAAAGACTGCCTCTTCAGCAAATGATGCTGGGAAAATTGAACATCCATATGCAGAAGAACGAAACTCAACCTGTACCTCTCACCATATACCAAAATTAACTCAAAATGGATTAAAGACTTAAGTATAAGACCTGAAACCATAAAGCTACTAAAATAAAACATAGGGGAAGCACTTCAGGAAGTAGCACTTGGCAAAGATTTTATGAATAAGACCCACAAAGCACAAGCAACAAACGAAAAAATAAAGAAATGGGACTGTATCAAACTAAAAAGCTCTGTACAGCAAAGGAAACAATCAACAGAGCAGAAAAACAACCTACAGAATGGGATAAAATATTTGCAAACTTTACATGCAACAAGAGATTAATATCCAGATTATTAGGGAACTCAACTTCACAGTAAAAAAAAAAAATCCAATTAAAAAATGGGCAAAGGAAATGAGTAGATATTTTTCTAAGGAAGACATACAAATGGCCAACAGGTGCATAAGAGAATGTTCAACATCACTAATCTCAGGGAAATGCAAAACAAAACCACATTGAGATACCATCTTATCCCAGTTAGATTAGCCAATATTAAAAAGCCCAAGAATAACAAATGCTAGGCTGACCCATTAGCTCAGTTGGTTAGAGCACAGCCTTATAACCCCAAGGTCAACAGGTTCAGATCCCTGCACTGGCCAGCTGCAAAAAAACAAAACAAGCAAACAAAAAGAATAACGAATGCTGGTGAGAATGTAGAGAAAGGAGAAGCCTCCTACACTGTTGATGGGATAGTAAAATAGTACAGCCATTATGGAAAACTGTATGGAGGTTTCTGAAACAACTACAGATAGAACTACTATATGATCCAGCAATCCCACTTCTGGGTATATACCCAAAGGAATGGAAATCATCATGTCAAAGGGATACCTGCACTCCCATGTTCATTGAAGCTCTATTTACAATAGCTAAAATATGGAACCAACCTCAATGTCCACTGATGGGCGACTGGATAAGGAAAATGTGGTATATATGTTCAATGGAATACTACTCAGCCATAAAAAAAAAAAATGAAATTCTACCATTTGTAGCAACATGTATGAGCTTGGAAAAAAACTATGTTCAGTGAAATAAGCCAGACACAGAAAGAGAAATACCACATGTCCTCACTCATAAGTGGGTGCTAAGAAAGAAGGAAGGAAGGGAGGAAGGGGAGAGAGACAGAGACAGAGAGAAAGACCCACAATAATACATTGATCTTTTAGAAGGAGAGAACAAATCTGTGGTTAAGAGGGGGCAGGCGGAAGGAGAGGGAGGTTGGGAAGAGATTGGGTAAGGGGCATAAAGAATAATTATGATTTGTAATAATGAATATGCTAATAATATTAATTTGATCAACACATGTTGTACACAGGTGATAGTGGTCAATGCCATACCCCAAAAGTATATATAATCAATTATGCTTCAATTAAAGAAAGAAAAATAATAATAATAATAAATAAATAAATAAAAATAGTTATTTTTCTGGTTTTAAAATTATTTTAAAAATATAATCCTATTATATTTATAAACGAAGGCTTGGAGAACAAAAGCATTTCTGAGCATTTGACCACAATAATTTATAGCATACATTGGCTGGAGCTGTTCAGTGCTGACAAATTCCAGAAAGTAATTGCATAAAATACTTGGAGAGGAAATTGCTTTATGGTTCCAAGCTATTTATGGAAATTAGCATTTTTGTAAAAATAAACTGAGAGCAATCACAATCATAAACCTTGAAATGTGGTTTCCCCAAGATGTTAGCTTTGGTGCTTTAAGATCCATTAGTAATGCAATGGCGGAACACTGCCTACTTTTTTCCTGTTATGAAACAATTACATATAATTGGTTTTTTCCTCTTGTATCTTCAATCCCACCCTTTTTCCTGGCTGCTTCTTTTCGGAGCAAAGATATCCTGAAGCACACCGTGCTAAGAAAAACCTCTGTAACGATCCTGTTTCCCCCTCAAAGAGTACCACACGTTTTCTTTATTCAGTGCCTCACCTTCTGCAATCCATATCATCCCCCAAAACTGCTCCTTCAAACATAACCAATCATTTCCCAAGATCAGGGTGAATTTTTATCTTCATGTGCCCCTAAAACTTGTTCAGAACCTGAAAGAATTTTCAATTCTTCCCTCTCTCTAAATTCCACGTAATTACTTATTAAGTTCTATCCCTTCAGGTTTTAAAAGGGTTCCTGCATTCATATCCTCTCATCTGCAACTAACTCCCCACCCAGTTTGTCTGCAACTAACTCCCCACTCAGTTTGCTCTCCAACACTGAGTTCAAGGTCTCATCATTACCAGCCTGGACTAGTACCAGAGGCCCCCCAACTTACGTTTTGTTCAAGTGCGTCCCCAGTGATCCAATGGAGTCTTACTGGTGCCTCCCTTCAACCCCTGATCAGCACCTACAGGACTCCATGCTCCTTACTGAATAAAGCCCTTAGCATGCTCTTCAAGGTCTTCCCGAGTGTAGACAGGAACTCTCATCTTTACCTCTCACCCCACGCTGCCATGTACCCTACTCTTCAAACACAGTGTCGAGGAAACAGATCTAAGAGGCAATTCTGAGATGAGACAAATGGGAGTTAGTGGACACATGGGTTCAGGGCAGGGGCAAAAGAGAAGGATGTGGAGTGATGCCAAGATTCTGGCTGGAATGACTGGTGGCTGGTGGAGAACCGAGGCACTGAGAAAGAGTTGGGTGAGAGGTGAGAACTTCGGTTTGGGAAGCATTGTGTCTGCGGCTGCCAGGGAACATTCTGATGGAGGTGCGTAGTAGCGCATGGATATATACACTGACCTGTATCTCATGGAGGAGGCAAACAGAAGCCTGTCAGAGGTGCTGGGCCTCTTCTATTCTGGAGGGGCCCTTAAGTAGAAAGAAAAAAGAGAAAAAAGGAAGGAAGGAAGGCCAGCCAAAATAGAGTGATCAAGATTGTGTTTTATTTTCAGTGTTTATATTTAGCAGTTAATGTAAAAAATAATGGGCAACTTCTTATCTTTTTGGTGTATATATGATCCTCCTTGAAGAGAACATCGGAGACTTACATTTGAGAGGCTGCATCATTATGAGACCTGGGTCTCCACGGGACAAATCCCAGGCAGGAGCCTCTGCAGAGAAAACCAGAGGAGTGATGGCGGGTATCTGTGGAGAGCATATGGAGGGAGAGAGAAAAAGGCAAAGGGCAGAGGTCTGGGATTGAACAGCATTTAAAAACAGCCACAGATGAGCCAGAGAGGGAGCACGACAGGGCATTGTCAGAGAGGCAGAAGGAGAAAACGGAGTGCAGGTGTCACAGACGACAAACCAGGAGACAGCTCCCATTCCTTCTCCCACTGGATTCTCACTGGATCTATCCAGTTACTCCAACTTGGAAATTTTCAGGCTTTGGGTAATAAAATGGAGTTTGCAAGCTTAGGTCCTTCTGCTCAGACTCCATCACCAGTGTCAACACAGCTTGGAATATTTATCCAAAATCACTGTAGAGGATGGATGAGGTCACACAGGAAGTACATTTATGACATAAAACCTGGAGTGCTGGAAAAACTCTACTCAGAATTGAAACAGGGTGAAGAGGAGAAGGCCACAGTGTGTATCGAATGTGTAGCAAAGCCCATTCCACTAAGAAGGAATTATTCTAAGGAAACATTCAAACAAGTGAGCAAAGACGTGAGCATAAGCTGTTCATTACAGGTGGCTGATAGTAACCACGAGTGAGCAAACTATCTGGGAAACAACCCAAATGTTCAATGAAGAAACAATGTGTTTAAACAAATTATGGCATTACAGTATATCCATAAGGACAATGGAACACAGACATTAGGAATAAAAATGAAGAAAAAGAGAAACATTCATAAAGAGTGGGGATGCCTGCAGGGAGAGACTGGCAATCCACTCCCCCAATGGACATCTGCTTAGACAGTAGATCCACTGATCTGCCCCTGGGCATACCAGAGCAAAGAAAGGGGAATTGAAGGGAGTTGGCAGGACAGAGCGAGGAGGCAGCAATGAAGCCTCCTGTCTGCCCACTGTCTGGCACAGCAAGGTGCATGCATTTCCTATGGGTCAAGCAGACAACACCAAAGGGAGCTGGGTTTAAGCTATCCTGCCAGCACCCCACCCTATAAGGCTGTCTGCTAGCTGAGAAGATTCCAGTAGCAAGTGTCAAGCCAGAGCTGGACCACCTGCTGCAGGGAAGATCCCGCAGAGCCCTTCAAGGAACTCGCACCTGCTACCAGAGGGCAGAGTGGCCAGACAGAGCCAAGCGATAGTGGCAGCTACCAGACAGAGGCACTCAGCTAAGAGCTGGTTGCCTTTCTCCCTGTCCCCTCTCCATGCTCCCTACCCCAGGAAACCTGGACCCAGAAGAAATAGAAGGAAGAATGACTCCCCCACCCCCTTGCCCTTCCACTGTGGGGCAACAAGAGCCCTATCCCACTTCAGGTACCTGGAGCCATGTGTCAAGCCTAGACTAGAGGGAAGGGAGATGAGATTTCAATCAAGTTGTGAACCAACATTTTAAATCAAACTGGAGTTTTAACAACTGAAAATGATCTCCCCAAGATTTCACTGAGGGGTGGGAAAAGGGAATTTGACAAGGCATGGCTGGACCAGCGATCAGCTCCATATTTACGCCCCATAGAGATGAGACTTCTCCATAAATCTGTGTCTTTCAGAGGCCCAAATCTCCTGGATCACCCAAGATGGGCAATACTCACAGACACCCAGACTATGACTTACCAAGGGGCCAAACCCAGCCAAGTTCAGGCTGACCTAAAGAGAACGACGTGCCATGTCAGAGTCAGGACTGCCCTGAGCTGACGTATCCACAGAGCAAGTCCTCCAAACCCTGATCCAGGGCTGCTCCCCTGGGATCCCACCCTCACTGCCCGTGATTGATATGATCAAGGCTGACAGCAACACCATGGGTAATCGGGGGAACTTTCACAGTGCGATTGTTGTGGAACGTGAGGCTATTGAGGAAGGAGAATGAGAGGCCGAGGTTAGGTCAGCAGCACTTACATGGTGCTTCTTTTGTCCTCACGTCCACTCTGTGATCTTGCCAGCCTCTCTCAGCTCCTATGAGTGCATCTGGGTTACTGGGGATGGACAAGGGATGCCTGTGTTGGCAGTAGGGGGGAGGTCAAGATTTAAAGCCTACCTCTGACCTCCTGTATGAGTTTTCCTGCTGCTGTAACAAATTACCACAAACTTAGTGCCTTAAAACAACATAAATTCATTCTTTTACAGTTCTACAGGTCAGAAATCTAAAATGCATTTTTACGGGACTAAAATCAAGGTGTCATCAGGGACTGTTACTTCTGAAGATTCCGGGGGAAGAATCCATTCCTTGACTCTTCCAACTTCTGGACACCACAGATTACTGGTGCCTTGGCTCCTGGCTGCATTTCTCCAGTCTCCAGCTTCCATGGTAGCATCTCCTACTTCCTCTACCTCTGACTCTCCCTGCATCTCTCTTATAAGGACTGCTGTGACTGCATAGTCTAGGATAATCTCCCCACCTCAAGATCCTTAATCACATCTGCAAAGTTCCTTTTGTCATATAAGGGGACATTTATGGGTTCCTGGAATTAGGATAGAACATGGACATATTTGGGGGCCATTATTCAGTCTACCACACATCCTAAAGGCATCCACGCTCTCTGCCCAGCGGCTCCATCTACATTATAATGATCAAGGCAACAGGAGAAGCTAGAAGGGCATCTACTCAAGACCACTTGCCTTCTGTGCCCACCCTACCTCCAAGCCCTCCAGTCAGCCTCCCACAGCAGCCTCCAGCCTCATGGTGAAAAACAAAATGTGAAACCATTCTGTCTCACACTTACGCACTAACAAGACCCAGGAGACAGGATCTGAGCCAACTCAGATACTGCTTGTTTTACAAGTTGTGTTCTGACATTTTCAAAATCCTTCTCCCTGCATAGGAGGCCACCACGGAGTTATAAGACAACTCTTCCAACAGCCTCCCAGAACCTCTTCATCCAAATGTCTCCTGCCTTTCAAAACTTTCACCTCGAGGAACCTGTTCCAATAGATGTCTATGAACTTGGCAGGGGATGGTCGAAGACTGAGTCATCCTTCAGAAGAGGCCATCCCACCCACAGTCATAGGAGGGGGAGACAGGATTTGCCAGAGAATCTAAGCAGTACGGCACCTCTCCACAGGAAAACAAGGTAGGGGGACACTCAGATGTGCATGAAGCCACCTTGATATGACTGTTTAAAGAGATAATAGCAAGCTACATGACCAATGTTAATTGTCAGAAAGCTAGGGAGCTATCTTGTGACTATTAAATTGGTATACAGATGAGTTTATTTTTCCTCTGGGCAAAAGAAAAAAATGAGGAGCAAGTTGTAATTTGGGGGACAGTCAACAGGATTCATCCTCAAGGTGTCGGGAGGAAGTTTGAAAAGCTCTCTCGTAGTCCAGGCTGGAAGAGGTAGTTGGAACAGCAGCTGGTGTCTTCTCTGGGAAGATCAAGGTCCCTAAGGAGAGTGCCTGGAGCAACAGGAAGCTTCCAGGGCCCATGGGACAGGAAGGAGGGAGGCCTTTCCAGTTGTCTGGGTGCGGGGAATAAGCGAGCTTCTCCAGGAATGTTCTGCAACCTCTCACCATTACTTACGGTCAGTGAATATAAGAGTTTAAGTTTTTGCTGATTTAATAAAGAAAATCTAATTTTTATTAATTAGTTGGAACATCCCATGTTCCTTACAGCTCAGTCTCACAGGTTAGTTTTCTACCAACCAGCTGGTGGCAGCACTTATAGGGCACAGGGAGAGACTAAAGAACAACTTAAGCTCCACCCAAACACCAAAATCACAAGATACCTCAGAGGGACAGCTGGCCCTAGGGATGTAACGGAGGGTCCAACCCATGGGCAGGGCGCACGGTGAGACTGCCCTGGCCACACTCATGCACACCTGCAGCCACCTCTTCTCTCCCTGAGAAGATCGGGCCCCACCTCTTCTCTCCCTGAGAAGATCGGGCCCCACCTCCTCCCAGCCTCTGCAGTATCTTCCCTCCGCAGCTGATGCCTCTTGAGTGCCCCCTAGAGCTCTACAGCAGAAGATTCAGGCACTGAGCTTGCTTCAAACCTTTAAGGCCAACAAGCAGCAGCACCTCAGAGAGCTGACATTTATTATGCACTTGACACGGCTTTATTTTGTTTTTACTTTTCTCCACTTCACAATGGATTAACTCCTCCAAACAATTCTATGAGGTAGACACTATTATTACCTCGTCTCTATAGAGGTGGGAACTGAGCTGCGATGCTGAGATGTTTGTATTTGGCCGTACAGCAGAACCCAAACACCAAAATCACAAGATACCTCAGAGGGACAGCTGGCCCTAGGGATGTAACGGAGGGTCCAACCCATGGGCAGGGCGCACGGTGAGACTGCCCTGGCCACACTCATGCACACCTGCAGCCACCTCTCCCTGAGAAGATCGGGTCCCACCTCCTCCCAGCCTCTGCGGTATCTTCCCTCCGCAGCTGATGCCTCTTGAGTGCCCCCTAGAGCTCTACAGCAGAAGATTCAGGCACTGAGCTTGCTTCAAACCTTTAAGGCCAACAAGCAGCAGCACGGCAGAGAGCTGACATTTATTATGCACTTACTACGTGCCAGACACGGCTTTATTTTGTTTTTACTTTTCTCCACTTCACAATGGATTAACTCCTCCAAACAATTCTATGAGGTAGATACTATTATTACCTCGTCTCTATAGAGGTGGGAACTGAGCTGCGATGCTGAGATGTTTGTATGACAGTGATGAAGTGGTGGAGCTGGGATTCGAACAGTGGGAGGTGTGGAGGAGGAAGACGTTAGTCCGAAATCTCCTTTTACGACCTTCTGTGTGCACTGCCTCAATACATGGAAAAAGCACTGCCACAGGCACACAGATATGGAAAAATCCAAAAGAGGTCACTGAGTGATTCAAGCTGGGCAAACACTGTCCTTGGCCAAAGGTCAACAGACTGCCTCAAGGCACATTTAAATTTTATAGGGTGAAAGAAGGCAAAATAAAACACTGTGCCTTGAAGCCTCAGCCCCATTTGACCAGCAACTAATCTCTGACGCCGTTGTAGCCTGTTGTACTCCACTCATGGGACAGGAAAGTACATCTCCACCCTTTTACCCCACACCACTACACCTCGCTGGCTGCAGAAACTCTAAAATTCCCAGGAAAATACATAACTTTTAACAAAATATAACTATTAAAATGTAATTATGGGGCAGCATCAAAAAAGTGGGATGATGGGGGAGAAGATGTTCCTCACTAACCAGTTCTTTGTGAGTCACAGAATTCATGGGCATTGCAGCTGAAAGAGGCCTGAGAAACACTAAGTCCAGAAGAGTGACATGAGAGACCAAGAAGTCTGATTAGTTTATCCCAGGGTGTACATCTTCATGCATACGTGCATGCTCATTTAATAGACATTTAAGCCCCTAAGTGCCAAGCCATTTGCCAGACCCAGAGGGTACACAGGCCACCAAGCCATGTGCCTGAGAAGTTACCTGTGCAGGCAGGGTCACCTTGTTCTAATTCACACGAGATAATGTATGTGGCTAGCAGCAGCCCTCAGGACACAATACTGACCAAGATGTGCTCTGCATCCTCAGGTCTGGGGCTGCAAACTGCTTGGCTGAATCCAGGCTGCAAACATATTTGTCTACTTTTTGGTGCTTCAAAAACTGGGAAATTTTATAAAAACTCTGGATGATCCAACTATCTTGAAAAATAAGACCTGGCAATCCTGGCTTGTGTTCCCATTTAGCATTGATCAGCTGGAATTGAGTGGAGGCTGCTCTTAATAGATGGAGCATATGTTCTCCATTTTGCCACTATCTCCACCACTACCTATTATCTCTTAAGTGATGCTATTTTTAGTCCTTTGTTTGAATCTGCCCAGTAGGCAAATAAAGATGCAATGCATGAGCTGGCTCCTCTCAGGCTGGTGGGAAAGGCAGGAGTCAAGAGAGAGGACTGCAAAACAGTGGCATATGTGTTGATAGAAGTAAACTCAGAATACTTAATCAGTGGATATGCTAGGGTCAGAACCTGGCTCTGTCCCTTAATTGTGTCCTGGCCTTTAGCAGCCCAGCCTCTGCCAGGCACATGCAGACAGCCATTCTAGTCTGAAAAGACAGGGTCCATCACAGCCCCAAGTCATTGCTATTGCAGGGTATCCACAGTGGCATCAATGCCTGCTCAGGATTCAGAGAGGACCCAAGGGATTTGGATCATCTTTACAGCTAAGCCAAACAGAAATATCACTGGCTGTAGGTAAGACAGAAAGTTAGATTCCCTACTGTAGGATTAAGACTAATCAAACCACATCTTAGGTGGTCTAGAATAACCACAGGGATGCCCACCATTCCCCTTCCACTCCCTATTACCTGTAGGAAGGTAGAGTGCATGAAGACCATCCGTATCAACAGCCACCAGGGGCTCTTCCAAGAAGCCATGGGGTCTAGTCTCCTGCGGGTCTCACTTGGAACCTACAAAGGAGTAAAGAGTTGGTTTCCAACCAGCTCTGGCCCCAGTGGCAGAACTTATGACTTAAATCAATCAGAAAGAGGGACACTGAAGCCCAGACAATATCTTGGAAAGGTTTGTGTTGGTCCAGGATGGGGCCACCTACTGCAGGGTGCAGGCTATCTGGGGCTCCCTTTAGAATGCCCTCAAGATCAAGAGGGCAGCTGGCCTGCCTCCAGTGGGCAACCCACACCTCTAGCAGCTGAAACATCCCTGCACCAGCCACCTTCCAGCCCATCTGTCAGCAGCAGGGTGTGGCTATTGNCCCGCGACGCCCGCGACGCCTAGCACAGACCCCGCACGGGGGCCAGGGGTCACCGGTGCGCCTGCTCGCCACCTGGGGGCCTCGGACATTTGGCTGCCAGGGACCACAGGCGACCGAGCAGGGGCTCGTCTTAGCGGGGTACCTGGTACCCCCTTATATGAGCTGGGCTTGGGTGACAGAGCTCCGCAGTCGCCAGGATAATGCAGTGCCCATGTCTGAGATTCGGGGTGGGGGTGGCAGTGTCGGAAACAGGAGGCTGGAGTGAGTTGCCTCGTGGCTTCTGGAGATGAAGAGAAGTCAGGGGAAATGTTTGTTCCTGGCCTCGGCCTAATCGCAGTGGTGTAAACCCAGGGCCAGGGTTTTCCCTTTGGTCTGCGTTGTGCCCCTACCTAAGAGCTACCACGGTCATCATTTCCCTGAGTGCCTTCTGTGTTCCAGCTGGGTGCAAGCTCTTTATGTGGATCTAATCTTCACAAAAACAGCCTTAGAGCAGTAGTTAGTAGCATTATCCCTTTTCACCTACGGAATCTGAGGCACAGGGGATAAACAGCTCCCCACTGTGAGTGGAGAAGCCGGAACTGGAGCCCTAAGTGCTGCTCTCTAGGGCCTGGGTGGTTCATCTCTAGGTGCTCTCCTGCCTTCGCTGTCATACTTTTCAGATACTGTTAGAGCTTTACCAAGAGGAGTT
>NW_007731872.1:79466-80041 GCF_000696425.1 Galeopterus variegatus
GGAAACGTGGCAATAAAAAGACATTTTAGGACACTTGTTTGCAGTGTGAAAGCTGAAACAATAAGGCAAAGTGTGGCCTTGTTCAACCTCAGCTGGGAACGTAAGTATCAGGAGACTCAAAATTTTCACCACTCTGTGGAATGACTTTGAGTATTGTAGGATGCCTGTGAGTATTGATTAAGGGGTAACAAATGAACTTTAGCAAGTAGGTGAATTCACAAATAGGGAGCCTGCAAATAATGAGGATTGATTGTATGTGCTTCTCATATCAGGGTACCTATCAGTAGAGCAATGTCATGTCAATATTTCAAAACACTTACGATGCATCAGGCCCTATTCCAGGAGATTTACTTGTATTAACTCACTTAGTCATGACAACAGCCTATGGGATAGGTATTATTTCTACTCCCCTTTTACAAGGGAGGAAACTGAAGTAGAGGTATTTAAACACCACACATTCTTAGCAACTAGACTGTACCACTTCTCACATCATTCATATTCTAAAAACATCATAGAGCCTATTGCAAAAATCACATGAATATTCAAGATGAAATGGAGAATTCAAAGAAATATTA
>NW_007731872.1:81409-90538 GCF_000696425.1 Galeopterus variegatus
CTACATGTTGCTAAGGCACTGTGAGTTAGGATAACAAAGAGCCATGGAGGACAGACTCCACAGTGTGGGTGGGGGGAAGGGAATGGGCATGCTGGCTGGACCTCACAGGTGTTGTCCCCAGATTCATGGCCTCACCACTCCACGAGCACTCTCCTTTACCTCTCTACCCAGGGGGAGACACCAAGCTTTTCTTCAGTCACCCACCCACTCTTCCCTCCTACCCTTTAGTTCCCACCCCAACCCAGGCCTGGCCCAAATGTTTAAAAAAGACATTGCCAAAGTCCTGGGGTGGGGTTATGAGTGGGAGGAATACGCACTGTCTTTCCTCAGCTCCCACGGCACAATCAGCAACACAGAAGACTGACTTCTGACTTCTGTGGCCAAATGTGTGGAGATTTCTCCCCACCAGCAAGCAAGCAGTTCTCCAGCAGACACCAGCTGGGTGTCCTCTAATTCAGTCTCAACACGATCTACCTGGAGATAGTGTCACATCCCACAGTAGTCCCCAAGACTGCCGCCCGACCTCAGATGCCAGTCACAAGTCGAGGCCTCTGGAATTTCTGACCTAACAGCTGAAAATCGGGGTTCCCACAACCTCCTCCTTGGGTTTGATTAGTTTGCTTGAGCAGCTCACTGAACTCAGGGAAACATGTACTTCTGTGTACCAGTTTATTACTACAGAGGATACAGGTGAAGAGGTGCATAGGGCGAGATATGAGGAAGGGCGTGGAGTTTCCATGCCCTCCCCAGGTGCACTGCCCTCCAGGAGACCCCATGTGTTCACTATCTGGAAGCTCCCCGAACCCTGTGCTCTTGGGTTTTTCTGGAAGCTTCACTACGGAGGCATGATTGAAGCATGGACAACTGTGTAGAAATGTGACCGGACAAAAGAGTATGATCTGACACTAACAGACTGAGTGGGGAAACCCAGCGAGGCCTGTTTGTTCAGGTTCTTCTTCGCCTCTCTGCAGCATTCCTTCCTCCCAGGTACGGGGTAGGGCCCCTCCTGACCTGGGGGTCTTATGACCTACAATCAGCTAAGGTAGGTCAGAGAGTTTCCTGCCTCAGGGAGAAAAAGGAGCATGTGAAAGGAAGGCAGGAGAAGGTCAGAAAATAGCATGAGCCAGGAACCGTGGATGAAAACCAATATATAAAAATCATAATATCACAGGGGTAGATTTGGGAGTGGGAAGGGCAGGAATGAGTGAACGCCAAAAGAGCCCATCAGGCTGGTCTGACCACTGGGGGGGTGGGGAGGGTCAGGCCCCTCCCTTTACTACCTCCCCATGAGAACCTCCACCACTTGGGGACGATGGCACTACATTTTGACTCTGAGAGGTCTAGGAAACCAAGTTCCATTTCTTCTCAAGAGCCATCTTCTTGGGTTCCTGGTTTCCACTCCTGTCTCAGGATTTGCTTCTTCCTGGATGAGTTTCAGAGATTCCTTCCTCTACTCCCTGTATTGCCTATTGACCCCAACCAGACAAGTACAATAAATAGTGCCACATTTGTATGAGAGATATACAGAGGACCAGGGAAGTAACTGTTGGCGATGGTGGTTTGGAGTATGTGTGTGTTTCACCCTAAGAGAGAAGGAATATCGGTTCAGGGCATTGGCCTTAATTTGTTCTTGATACAGAATTTCTCCTCCTGGTTGCAGGATTGTGAAGTGGACTTGGGAATCACACTCAAGGAGATTGCGCTGGAGGCGTGGAGAAAAAGAGCTCTTGGAGGCAAATCCTATAGAAGGTACAGTTGACTGCAGCAGCACAAAAGATGCACTCTCAGCCAAGGCCACCAGGAGATGGGTGAGCATGGTGCCTGAGGGGCATGAGATTACCCAGGGAGTGCTCATCAGGAAAAGCCTGGAAAGGCGTGAGGGAAGCACATAGGCAAGGGGCAAGAATGGAGCAAGGCTCAGGTCAAGTCTAGCCTTCATGTGACCCTCGGGGACCCTGGAGCAGAAACCACACCATAGATTTGCCCTGACTTGAAGCAACAGGACTGCACTGTTGTACCCACATATGAGTCAGTCACTGCCTCCTGTGGAGTTGGGTGGCATGGAGTTGGGTGGTGACGTAACCTCCGAGGCAGCTCCCGTAAGCCAAGGACAGTGCTCCAGGAAGGTACTGTATGTAAGCCCTTAGCTGCTGCACTTGCACATGCTGGGGGATAGGTGTACCTTCTGGGAAAGGGAATCCGGACAAGGCATCCTCACCAATGGCATCCACCACACATGACTTTTCAGGACATGTTCCCATCCCCACACAGGAGACATGCTCACCCAGTGCTGATGGTTTTCTGACTATCCAGAGTCGGAGCCTTGTTTTGAACAGAAATTGTTCTTTATAAAATTTGTTCAAGTCTTCATCCGGTTGCTCCTCTGTCTCAAAAGCAAAAGGGAACCCTGGAGTGGAAACGTCATGACAGGAAGTGTTTCTACTCAGTTAGAGGCTCTGTGTGCTTTGGTCCATCCTCATTCTTGGTTTTTCCCCTCAGCCTGCACTGAGATCCCCAAGGAATTCCTCAGGGGTCTTAAAGGTGCCAGATCCATTATTTCCTGTCAGGAGCTTAGGAATTAGGACTACTGCAGCACTAGAGTTCTGAAACAATCAGAGTCTCTATCGGGGGGGAGGCGTGTTATTGGACAATCTCTTTATTGGGGCGTGGGGAAGGGAGGGCTGGTGTCCCCTAAAGTGCTGTGAGGGATAGAGTTGAGATTGATGACCCTTTGTGGGGCCAGCAAACTCTCCAGGGCCCAATCCCATCTGGCCTCCAGAGCTGGGAAGGTGCTGACCTAAGTTGTATGTGCATCCCGTACCCTGATAATACTGCACCTATGCACCTATGTCTACATAGACTCCACTGTGGAACACGAGCAAAACACAGGTACCCTGGGAAGAATGGATTTGCTGGTGCCTTTGGACTCATCGCACTCTGCCCTTGACAAGACCGTTATCTTCTTCTCCTCAGAGGCACAAGATGAGTGAAGAGATCGCTGGAGCTGTATTTAGGAAACCCAGTTCCAGTCCGTGCTTGACCACAAACGGGGGGTTCTGGGCAAGCCTCTTCATCTCTCTGAGCATCGGCTTTTTTCTTTATGTTATGAAAGTGCAAAAATTTGAAAGTGTCAGTAGTTCCTTCTAGTGTAACTTCTGAGACTGTTTCTGTACTTCGCTTGTGTGCCTCCCTAATCTAGGATTCAGCTCTAGCAATCTCTCTTCGTCTCACCACAACCAGACCAGTAACAGAAGAGGCCTCTGAGCACCCAACCAACATCACAGATTTAAGCATATTGCAAATAAGCAAACACTTAGGTCTCACTCGATATTGCACATAGTTTCAACTCTTTTGCACATAGTTTCAACAAGTTTGTTCATCTGGTTTTCAAGAGTAAATTAGAAGCTATAAATTGGAAAGGGACAGAATATCTGCTAAAAATAGGCATACTGACAGCATAAAGATGTTACATAAAAGGCACAAAGAAGTAAAAAAAAATCACCATAGTCTGGTACAGCTTAGTTGATGTCAGTGAGGCCTGAGAAGAATGCATGTCATTGCATAGTCCTGTGCCCATGTTCATTAATTCAGGTTATCTGTGAGCATGTTTGTCCATTAGATTCTGCTTATGAATGTATGGAAGTGCAGTTGACCTTCCATATCCATGGGCTCTGCATCCACAGATTCAACCAATTATGGATCAAAAATATTGGGGGAAAAAAGCAATAAAAAATAATACAACAATAAAAAATAATACAAATAAAATAACACAGTCTAACAACTATTTACATAGCATTTACATTGTGTTAGGTATTATAAGTAATCTAGAGATGACTTTAAGTGTATGGGAGGATATGCATAGATTTTTGCACACTTATATGTGTGTATATATATGTATTATTCCATTTTGTATCAGGGACTTGAGCATCTGCAGATTTTGATATTAGGGTATCCATAAACCAGCTCCCATAGATACCAAGGGACGACTGTACTTACTACAATTTAGAAAAATTAATTCACAAAAGGGTCAAATTTAAGAAAGACAAAACCGAGCAATATATATTCCTTTAAATCTTCACCCTTAGCGTTCTGAAAAACTCACGTCTAGGACATCATCATTGACATCTCTAGAACAACAATGTTTTGTTCCAGAATTGATTAATTTGAGCAAAAAGAATAGGGTTTAAAGTAAGAAATCATATCACTCCAAACACTGAATGCTTTATTATGTAAAAATGTGATATCGCTTTTCATCCATGTTGTCAAGAAGAGTTGCACACAGAAGCATCTTCCCTAGTGCTGTGCACCACGTGTCATTCACTGTGTGCCCCACAAAACGAGACCCACCTGTGCTCCTTACGCTCTCAGCTTAGCAATATTTGGATTGGAAGCATCACAAAGGAATACTTTCTCAAATATACATTTTTCAAATATAAGTTCAATGAAAACATTTCTATGTATTAAGTTTTGCAAAACACATTAACTGTGGGTGGGTTTTGATAACCAATTAAGCATTTTTATTCATTCTTTACCCAGACTTTGGCAAAAATGTTCTATGGATGAGCGTGAAGAACCTATTTCCTTCACACTCCACTATCCACATCTGGTCAGCTTTAGACCTGAAGAACAACTCAGTTCAATGCAATATGTATTCATGGACAATCTACCTTGTGTGAGTCGTGGGCTACGTCTTGGGAACACAGTGACATGAGAAGATATAGCACCTGCCCTGCAGGAGCAAATGAGATACAGCGAGATGAATGTTCCCGGAGGTGTAGAAACAGGAAACTATAAATGCATTCGGTACAACAGCAACTCTTACAATCATGGTGGTATTGGAGGTTTCATAGAAAAAGTGCTATTTCAGTTGAGAACTAAAGTCTAAGAACAAGCACAGGATCTTACTGTAAAAACAAAAAATTCAAAAATTTACTCTCCTTCTGTGGTTTTCTCCAGTGAAAAACAATCAACAATCCCAAATGTGTGTTTTAAAATAATGTAAGTGGCTGGGGGTAGATCTAGGAAAGAATGACTAAATTTATCACATGTTCTAGAAAAAATGTTTTCTGACCCCTTCCGTCTTGTTCACACACATGGGTATGTATGCACGCATCTTCAGCCGAATACGGAATTGAGGGAACATTGCAGGGTTTCTGTGGCAGACAGGTTCTAACAGGGCCCCTGATGATTCCCGCCTTGTGGTAATTACACCGTTGTGTTCCCTGTAGTAGGGACAATGCTCTGTGTTCACTAAATCCCTTTGTATGCCTCCGTCCTGGATCCTCCCAGAAGGCTAAAATTCCAGCCTAACTGCAGTTAGGAAGAGCCATGAAACTCATTCTGGCCAATGAAATAAGAGTGGAAGTGATGTAAATCACTTTCTGGTAGAGGCAGCGAAAAGCTCCCGTGGATTCTTCAGTCTCTCTCTTCCTCTTGGACAGTTAAAACAGAAGCTGCGTGTTCACGTGCAGAGCCTCATGATCAAGGGATCCTGGATTACTGAGCCACCCCATGAAGAACAGCGACCCTGGAGAGTCATCAAACATGAACAATTTGAATTTTTTGTTATTTGTTACTGCAGCATAAACTTAGTCTATGCTGACTAATACAGTTGGAGCACAAGTGAAAAAGGAATTGGCCAAAGGTGAGTGGATAGAGACAGGCGGGGACCAAGTTATGAAGTCCGCATATGCCACGCTATGGGGCCTCAAACTTTATCCTAAGGGTAATGGGTTGCTTAGTATAATACTTGGCAGAGAAGTGACATGACAGGATTGGCTCTTAGTAGTGATTACCCTGGCTGTATTTCTAGTAATACAAGCAAGAGCTCAGGATGCCATAGCCTGACATACACGATAGAGGAGATGGAAGAAAAGAGATGGATTTGAGAGTTATTGGAGAGTTAGAACTGATAAAACATGGTAAGTGATTTAAAGCGTGGGAGAACGAGAACAGGTAAGTCAAGGCTGGCCCCTGATTTCTGACATGTACCGTGGGCGGTGCGGGGTTATTCACTGATACAGGGCGAATAGGAGAAAAAGGAGTATGTTGGGTAGGATGGGGTGGCACAGGGACAATGGCTTCCCCTGGTACATTTTGATTTGGAAATGCTTTTGGCTCTAGAATCAGGAAAACAACCTGAGCTGGAGATTTATATTGATGAATCATCAGCATATGGCTGATACTCGAAACCATGGAAGTAAATGGTGTGAATGAAAATATCTAGCTACCTGTTCCTCCATCATCTATCTATATGTCTGTTTATCAGGAAAGGAATCTCTAAATGTTCTATAATGTGCACCTAATACATGTATAATTCCCCCCAAGCAGTGAAAACACCAAAAGTTTGTTTCTTTTTCTTGAAAAACAAAACCAAGAGGCAATCTTGTGAGCCACTTTTGATTTCTGCCTGGGTCATCACCATTTGCTCTTCTACTGTGAACTGCAGCTTGAAAGACACACCCAGAAGCCCCTGATTCCTCCAAGGCAAGTTTGATGTTCAATCCTGTTCTGAGTCTCTGGTTAACCATCAAAGCAAAAGTAGGACTTACTCAGCATTTCCCATGAAATTGCTAAATGCTATTTCACTCAAAATGTGCCAGATTTGTGCATTTTTATTGTTGTTTTTAAAGACCAAGAAAGAAACAAAAGACTTCATGAAACAAATATCCCCAAATTCACATGCGGGGCCAGGAAAATTGAGAACAAAGTGTCCAGTGTTCTGCAAAGCCTAAATAAGAAAAATGGAAAAGAAATTTTAAAAACTGATACTGACATGAAATTTTAGGTCAGATGGAGACTTATGATCCCAGAAGATGATTTGAGTGCAAATGTTTTACTCAAATCATCCATTCCCCACTGAACCTATCTATAAAATTGATATGGTAGAAAATTCTATATTAATGCTGGAATCTGGGAAAGAGAATCATCCCCATTACTGAAACTCAGAGGGCTGATGAGATAAAGCAGTAGCCATTACTCTGACAACAATGGCCCTTGTGGTGAGAGAAGAGAGCTGGGTTCTGTGAGTATCCATCTTTGACTCTGCCAAGAAGGTAAGGAGACCACTGTGGAAATAATAGTGAGACAAGAATAAAAGAAAAGAGCAAATAAAACAGCATTTCATCTTTGACTCTGCCAAGAAGGTAAGGAGACCACTGTGGAAATAATAGTGAGACAAGAATAAAAGAAAAGAGCAAATAAAACAGCATTTGCAATATTGATTTACCCTCTGCCTTCAAAGATAGGATGATTTGGTACTTGTTCAATAGCTATGATTCTTCTCTTGAGCTTAGTGTGAATAAAAATTTCTTACTAAAAAATTGTATGGAGTGACCTAGAGAAAAAAGGATCCAGGAGACCAGAAAAGAGAGAAACAGCCAGGCAGCCAGGAGCAGTTTCTGGAGTTTGAGAGATAAGGAGAAGATCAGATGCATAGTGCTGTGATGACTTGGATTTTGTGAAGAGGGACATGGAAAGACAGCTTTTTAAAGACTGGGGTGGGTGAGGTCAGCAAGATGGCATAACAGGAGGTTCCAGATTTCATCCCTTTGCAGAAACATAATTTTGGGGAACCACCTACAGAAAAGAATGCTTTTATGGGATCCCTGGAGTCTAGCTCAGTTTCTAACACCCTGGTCGGGCAAAAAATCTGAGAGTAGATGCATTGGAGAGGGTAAGAAGAGCAGTTTCACTTTACCAGCATCACCCCTCCCTCAAGGTGGCACAACTTGGTACCAACAGAGGCCCCCTTGGCCCATGATTTCTCTCACAAGGGAAAGTGAGAGCTAAGTGAGTCCGCAGCTTCCCCACCCCTGCAAGACACTTCCCAGGAGGCCCCCTTTTTCTGCCCTACCCAGAACACCGAGGGAATCAACATGGTTGAATCATCTGGGGACAGCTAGGAGTGGGGAGAAGAAGAGGGAGTTCAGAGAAACTGGCACACAGTTCTCAACAGACATGGGTCCTGCTAACCAGCTTGCAGACTCCACCAAGAAGCCCTCCAAAGAATCCTGAAGGACTACTCCCCTGAGGATCCCCCAACCAGCTAAGGCACTCCCCAAGCACCCCACACATCCCCATGCACAGGCCTGTACTCCCACAGACAGCACACGGATCTCAACAGCAAGTACAGTTCTTCACAGCCAGCCTGACTCTGCTGGTTTGGGAAAAAGTATACGACCTTGAACATTTCTGATCACAGCCTTAGGGGAAATAAACGGGAGGCTCTCAATACCAGATCTGCCTTTGTGGGATCAAAAGCAGACACAGAATCCTAAGACTTGCTCCCTAAGAAGGAACAAGAGGAGTGATGTGGGGACATTCATAGAAAAGGTCTGAGAGACCCCCAGAATCTCTAGCCAAATTCACTGGTGAAGTAAAGACTGAAAGAAGTGACTGCTTCTTCAGATGTGAAGAGGCAATGCAAGGCTTCAAGGAACTTGATGAATCAAGGAAATATGACACCACCAGAGGAAGAAAGTAAAGCTCCAGTGGCTGACACCAAAGAAATGGAGATCTACAAATCTCCTGACAAAAAATAGAAAATAATCATCTTAAAGAAACCCAGTGAGCTACAAGAATACACAAAGAGATAACTAAATAAAATCAGGAAACAATAAAATCATGAACAAAATTAGAAACTCAACACAGAGATAGAAACCATAAAAAATAAAAACAGAAATTCTGGAGCTGAAAAGTAAAATATTTGAACTCAAAATTTCAATAGATAGCTTCAACAGCAGACTTGGTCAAGCAGAAGAAAGAGTCAGCCAAATCAAAAACAGATCATTTGAAGGTGTCCAGTCAAAGACAAAAAGAACAAGAGGGAAGAAAGCCTATGGGACTTATGGGACCTCATCAAGTAAGCCAATGTATGTATTATGGGATTTCCAGAAGAGAACAAGAAAGGGACAGAAACCTTATTTAAGGAAATAATGACAGAAAACTCCCCAAATCTGGAGAGGCAAATGAATATCCATATTCATGATGCCCAAAGTATTCCAAATAGGTTGAGGATAAAGAAGTCTTCACTAAGAAACAATATGTTCAACTCGTCAAAAATCAAAGACAGGGGCCGGCCCGGTGGCGCACTGGATAGTGCGCTGCTTGGGAAGCGCGGCGGCGCTC
>NW_007731872.1:90797-95818 GCF_000696425.1 Galeopterus variegatus
GTTCGGATCCCACATACAGACCGGTTCCCGCTCACTGGCTGAGCGAGGCGCGGGAGCAACGCCAAGGGTTGCGATCCCGTTGCCGGTCCCCGGTCCGGTACGGGGGCAGCACTGAGGGTTGCGATCCGTTGCCGGACACGAAAAAAGACAAAAAGACAAAAAAAAAAAAAAAAAAATCAAAGACAAACAAAATTTTGGAAGTAGCAAGAAACAAGTGACTCATTACATACAAAGGAACCTTCATAAGATAATAGCAGATTTCTCAGCAGAAACCTTGCAGACCAGGAGAGAGTGGGATGATATTTTCAAAGTGCTGAAAGAAAAATCAGCCAACCAAGAATACTATACCCAGCAAAGCTGGCCTTCAGAAATGAAGAGATAGACTTTCCCAGACAAACAAAAGCTGAGGGAGTTTATTATCAGTAGATCTGCCCAGAAATGCTAAAGAGAGTTCTTCCAATTGAAACAAAATAAAGTGAATTAGCAACATGAAAACATACAAAGATATAAATCTCACTGTTAATGATAAGAATATAGTCAAATTCAGGATATTCTAATATTGTAATGATGTTGTGTAAATCACTTTTAACTCTAGTACAAAGGTTAAAAGACTAAAGTATTAAAAATAACTATAGCTGCAATGATTTGTTAATGGATATACAACAAAAAAATGTATATCGTGACCTCAATAACATAAAATTGGAGGGTGGGAGTAAAAGTGTAGAGATTTTGTATGCAATTGAAATTAAGTTATCAGCCCAAAACAGACTATTGTAACTAGAAGATGTTTTATGTAAGCCTCATGGTACTCACAAAGAAAAAAAGTAAGAGTTGGTTTTTTGTAAAGATAAACAAAATTGACAAATTTTTCACTAGACTAAGAAAAAAAGAGAAGAATCAAGTAAATAAAATTATAAGTGAAGGAGGAGACATCACAATTGATATCATAGAAATAAAAAAGATCATAAGAGACTACTATGAACAATTATGTGGCAACAAACTTGATAACCTAGAAGAAATGGATACTAGAAACATACATCTAACAATACTGAACCATGAAGAAAGAGAAAACCTGGTCAGATCAATAAAGAGTAAAGAAATTTAATCAGTTAGTTCAAACACTTAAAAGGAATTAATTCCAACCCTTTTCAAACTCTTCCAAAAAACTGAAGATAAAGGAACTCTTCCAAACTCATTCTATGAGGCCAGCATTACCCTGCTACCAAAACCAGAGGAGACTACTAGAAAAGAAAATTACAGGACAATATCTCTGATAAACATAGGTGCAAAAGTCCTCAACAAAATCCTAATAAACTGAATTCAACAACACATTAAAAGGATCAGACATGATGCTTAAGTAGGATTTATTCCTGGGACATGAGGATGGTTTAATGTATGCAAGTCAGTAAGTATGATATACTGCATGCTGCTGTGATTTTCCCGGCCAAGGGATCCAGCCCAGAAGCCTTGGTAGTTACCAGGTTCCTTCCTACCACCCCTCTCCTTTATCCCTCCCTGGAGCCACCTGAGCTTGTCCTTCCACTCAGAGAGAGTGGCCACAAGATTGTCACTGCTGCAGTGGCCCCATCCTGAAGACCCAGCACTGCAGCCTTGGAAGTCTCTGGGTGCTTGACCTTCTCCATGCTCCCTCCCTAGAGCTACTTGATTTACTTCTGCCATTGTCTCCCCAGGCCAGGGTCTAACCCCAGTGGCCTTTGCATTCTCCAGGTACACAAGCCATTATCCCTCCTCCATGGACCCACCCCGACTGCTGCATTTGCAGGTTCTTTGGCCCAGTGACACAGAACAGATACTGCAAGTATGCTCATAAACAACCCCAAGGCCCCCCACTACAGGCTCTTACCCCACTGACATGTACACCCAAGGCTGACCCCTGAAGCCAGGCTAGTGCATGCTGTCAGCCTTGGCCCCACAGCTGTACATGCATAAGCAGCTGGTCCTGCCCCCTGACTTCTGTCCTTACTACTGTGCTTGCATTCACAGCTGGCCCCTGCAACTTCATGTGCATGTACATATCCAGTTCTGCCTCCCAGCTGCTCACACACATGTGGACAGCTTCTAAGCCCTGTCACCAGCATGCAGCTGACCCCTACAATCATGCATGTGCAAGCTGCCAGCCTACACTGCCACCTCAGCACCCACATTTACCCCAGCCTTCACAACCGTGCATAAGCCTGAAACTTGCCTCTGTTGCCACAGACATACCTGCAGCCAGCCTTCAGAGCAGGGCATGTACATACTGCTGGCCCTGGCTCCTAACCCTTGGTAATAGAGGCATAGCTGAGAAACCCAACACCCTTCACAGCCTCACCATAAGGAAGGATAAAAATCATATGATTATCTCAGTAGATGCAGAAAAACATTTGGCAAAATTCAACACCCTTGAATAATAAAAGCTCCCAAAAAATTAGGTATAGGAGAAATGTAACTCAACATAATAAAGACTGTGTATGATAAGCCCATAGCTAACATCATGCTCAGTGGTGAAAAGCTGAAGTCTCTTCCTCTAAGATAAAGAAGAAGATGATGATGCCCACTCTCACTACTTCTATTCAACCTAGTATGGGAAGTACCAGAAAGAGCATTTAGGCAAGAAAAGGAAATAAAAAGCATCCAAATGGAAAAGAAGTAAAATGGTCTCTGTTTGCTGATGACATGATCTTATATATAGAAAACCCTAAAGACTCCATGAAAAAACTCTTAGAACTAGAACTAATAAATGAATTCAGTAAAGTTGAGGTATACAAAATCAACCTACAGAAGTCAGTTGCATTTCTATACACTAGTAATAAACTATCCAAAAAAAGAAAAAGTTAACAAAATAATCCCATTTACAATAGTATCAAAAAGAATAAAGCACTTGGGCATAAAGTTAACAAAGGTGGTTGCTATGGGTTAAATGTGTCCACCCAAAGTTCATGTATTGGAAACTCGACCCACATTGCAACAGTGTTAAGAGGGTGGGAGATCCAATCATGGTATTTGAAAGGTGGGGCCTTTAAGAAGTGATTAGATTGCCCTTGTGGATGGATTGATCCATTCATGGAGTAATCAGCATGGTTCTGATGACTTTAAAAGGAGAGCAAGTGAGAAGTTAATTCTCTTGCTCAGCCCATTCTCACCATGTGACACCTTGGCCACCACTGAACCCTGTAGAGAGCTCTCACACAGAAGAAGGCCCTCACCAGATGTGTCCCCTGGACTTTGGACTTCCCACCCTCCAAAACTATAAGAAATAAATTTCATTTCTCTACTAATTACCCAGTTTCAGGTATTCTGTGATAAGTAACAGAAATAGACTAATACAGTGGTGAAACAGCTCAAAACTGAAAACTAGAAAACAATGATGAAAGAAATTAAAGCAGACACAAATAAATGGAAAGGTATCCCATGTTCATGGATTGGAAAAAATTAATATTGTTAAAATTTCCATACTATCCAAAGTGATTTACAGATTCAATGCAATCCTTATCAAAATTCCAATGGAATTTTTCACAGAAATAGAAAAAGGAATCTTAAGTTTCATCTGAAACCACAAAGATCTCAAATAGCCAAAGCAATCTTAAATAAGAAGAACAAAGTTGGAGGCATTACTCTTCCTGATTTCAAATTATATTACAAAGTTATAGAAATCAAAACAGCATGGTACTGGCATAGAAACACATAGACCAATGAAAAAGAATAGAGAGCCCAGAAATAAACCCACACATAGTCAACTAATTTTCAACAAGTGCACAAAGAATACACTATGGGAAAAGGATAGTCTCTTCAATAAATAGTGTTGAGAAAACTGGATATCTACACACAAAATAATGAAATCATACCCTCATTTTACATCATATAAAAAAAACTCAAAACTGAATAAAGACTTAAATGTAAGACCTGAAACCATAAAACTCCTAAAAGAAAACACAGGGAAAAGTAACTTGACACTGGTCTTGGCAACAATTTTTTGGGTATTACACCAAAACCACAGGCAACAAAGCAAAGATAAACAAGTGGAATTACATCAAATGAAAGCTTCTGCACATCAAAGGAAACAATCAACAAAATAAAAAGGAACCTACAGATTGGAAGTAAATATTTGTAAACCATTTATCTGATAAGAGGTTAATGTCTAAAATATATAATGATGTCATGCAACTCAATAACAGAAAACAAATATTTAGATTTAAAAATGGGCAGAGGACCTGAATAGACATTTTTCCAGAGAGTTTACAAATGGCAAACGGATACAAGAAAAGGCGCTCAACAGCATTTATCAGGAAAAGACAAATCAAAACCGCAATGAAATATCACCTCACACCTATTAGGATGGCTATTACCAAAAAAAAGAAAGAGATAAAAAATGTTGAAGAGGGTGTGAAGAAAAGGAAAGCCTTGTCCACTATTGGTGAGAATGTAAATTGATACAGCCATTATGGAAAACAGTACATAATCTCCTCAAAAAATTAAAAATAAAACTACCACATAGTCTAGCAATCCCACTTCTGGGTATATATCCAAAGGAAAATGAAATCACTGTCTCAAAGATGTATCTGCATTTCCTTGTTCATTGCAGTGTTATTCACAATATCCAAGATATGGAAGCAGCCTAAATATCTATCAACAGATGAATGAATAAAAACATTATGGTATATACATACAATGAAATATAATGAAGTCACAAAAAAGAAGGAAATCCTGCCATTTGTAACAACATGAGTAGATCTGGAGTGCCTTATGGCAAGTGAAATAAGCCAGACACAGAAAGACCAATACTGGGTGACGTCACTTATACGTGGAATCTAAAATAGTCAAATTCATAAAAGAAGAGTACAATAGGGCCGGCCCCGTGGCTCACTCGGGAGAGTGCGGCGCTGGTAGCAACAAGGCCGCGGGTTCGGATCCTATATAGGGATGGCTGGTGCGCTCACTGGGAGAGCGTGGTGCAGATGACACCGTGCCGAGGGTTGTGATCCCCTTACTGGTCAGAAAAAAAAAAAAAAAAAAAAAAAAAA
>NW_007731872.1:96774-122942 GCF_000696425.1 Galeopterus variegatus
ATGGCCGGTGCGCTCACTGGCTGAGCGTGGTGCAGATGACACCATGCCGAGGGTTGTGATCCCCTTACTGGTCAGGGAAAAAAAAAAAAAAAACAGAGTAAAATGGTGATTGCCAGGGGCTGATGAGAGGGGAAAATAGGGAGATGATGGTTGAAGGATTTGAAGTTTCAGTTACGCAAGATGAATAAATTCTGGAGATCTACTCTGTAGCATAGTGCCTGCAGTTAACAATACGATTATATACTTAAAATTGCTAAGAAGATACATTTTATGTTAAGTGTTCTTACCAGAAAAAGTCAATAATAATAATAAAGGGAGTGGGAGAAAAATATACAGTCAATGAAACAGAGAGCATAAGTCTCTATATATACCTAAATATATTTTTAAGTTCAGTATATCTAAATTGTGGCATTTTAATTCAGTGAGAAAAGTATAAATTATTGACTAGATATTTAACAGGGTAAGTTGCATATCAACATCACTGTTTCCTATAAAATAAATTCCAGATTAGTTAAGGATTAACGTGCGAGAAGAAAAAATGTACTAGAAGAAAATTTTTGACTTTATAGTATTAGAGTTGAGAAGCCTTTTCTATGAATAAAGCTAGAAACAAAAAGGAAAAGAATGATCAATTTGATCATGTGCATTTAAAAATATTGGTATAACGAGCAAACAACACACATACACACACACACACACAAAGGCAATTGATAAACTGGAGAATATATTTTAAACTCACATAATAGATAAGGGATTAAAGATAGTAATAAACAGCTCTTATTAATCAGTGGTGAAGGCTAATAGAAAATTAGGCAGTCAATGTAATAAAAACTAAAAATATCCTATAAATGTATGAAAAGATCAACTTAATTAGTAAACAAAAAAAATGCAAATTGAACGATAGGGTTATATCAATTTTGCCTGACAAAGTTCAATAATTATTTTTAACCAGAATCATCAAGGGTAGAAAAAAATAAATATCCGCATACTGATAGAAGAAATATAAACTGGTACAGCCTTCAGGAAGTTCAGGTACAATACTGAGGAAGTTAATTGATATGCTAAATTCAAATATATCTAAATACAAAATGCTTGTCCTTTTGACTCATTTTTTCCTCTTTCTAGAAATTTATAATAAGGAAATAATTGAACTAGTATACATATGTGTTTGCTACAGGTTTGTGTACAATGTAAGAACACTGGAAATACATAGAAGCTTAGCTATATAAGCTGTGGTACAGCCATACAACCAAATACCATATAGCCAATGAACCATATGACTTAGGTCTACAATTATTAATATGGAAAGATGAAATCATGATATATACTCCCATTTGTGTGAATAAATATATAGAAATACATATATGAATGTGTATATTATGCAAAGAAAAAAACCGGAGGGATATATGAGCAATGAAAATGTTGGCAATAGTAATTACTTTGAAGTTGTGGGATTAAAGGCGATTCTCACTTTCTTATAACTTTACATGCATTCTGAATTTTTCTACAATATATGTGTATTACCTTTATAATTAGAAACATAAAGCTATTTTAATTTTTGAAACTGTTTTGACATCTGAAAAATCATAGATATATTTTACAATAAAAGATAAAATTTGAATGACTTTTTTTTTTTTCTGACCGGTATGGGGATCACAACCCTCGGCACAGTGTTGTCCGCACCATGCTCAGCCAGTGAGCACACCGGCCATCCCTATACAGGATCCGAACCCACGGCCTCGGCACTACCAGCACCGCCCTGTCCCGAGTGAGCCACGGGGCCGGCCTTGAATGACTTTTTTAAAGATTAAAAAAAAAGACAACTTGATGAAAGTTGTACAACAAACTTCTGGATATAAAACTGGGAGAGCCTTAAGGCAGAGCCTTAACAAACACAATGCAGTTTTCTTTCCAACAGTTGGCTGGAAGCAAATTGGTGTAAACTCAGTGCCAGGCGACAGGCTAAAGATGCTGTCTGCTGGCTTTGTCCATGGGTATCTTGTAGAAGATTCAACATCACTTGATTCCTTCCCATGTGCGGCCTGGGGGTCACAGGACGTCTGTTTATGGGTGAGTTCTCCCCTGTGTGGTCCCTCCTGGCTGCCTCTTGCCAGCCTCCTCCTCTATCTTCCTCTTGACTATGTAAATCTGACAACCTGGTTTTTAAAATATTCAGTTTATGATAAGCAAGATGTGCCACCTTCTCGGTGAGGGTTCTGTTCCCTTATCTATGGAATTGCAAGAACCACAAGGGCCTTTGGAAAAGGTCATTCACTGAGCTGTAGTCAGAGGCAGCAGAGGCTAAGACAAGGTGGCCTTGTATTCTCTTGTTGTGACTCTTGGCTATTGCCATCTGATAGCTTGGATATGTTGTCACTCAAAGTTCATGTTGAAATCTGATCCCCAATGTGGTAGTACTGGGAGCTGTTTAGGTCATGGGGGGTGGATCTCTCATGAACAGATTAATACCCTCCCTTGGAGGGTGAGGGGGCAGTGAGTGAGTTCTTGCTGTATTAGTTCCTGAGAGAGCTCGTTGTTTAAAGAACTCTGGCACCTGCCTCCTCCCTCTCTCTCTCTCTGGCCATGTGATGTTGCATCCACCAACTGCCTACTATTTTCCGCCATAAGTAGAAGCAGCCTCAGGCCCATGCCAGATGCAGCTGTCCCAGAATTGTGAGCCAAATAAACCTCTATTCATTATAAATTATCCAGTTCCAGGTGTTTTGTTATAAGCAATGGAAACGAACTAATACAGAAAATTGATACCAGAGAAGTGGGGTGTTGCTTATAACAAATACTTGAAAATGTGGACACAGCTTTGGAACTGAGTGTAGAGGAAAAACTGGAGGAATTTGGAGGAACAGGCTAGAAAAAGCCTAAATACTGGTGAAAGTTTAAAAAACAAGAAAACTACAGAAAGTTTGGAATGTTTAAAGACTGGTTAAATAGTGGTGACCAAAATGCTTATGGAAATATGGACTATGGAGATCTCAGATAGAACTAAGAAGGGACTTATTGGAAACTGGGACAAAGAGCACCCTTGCTATGAACTAGCAAGGAGCTTGGCTACATTCTCTTCATGCCCAAAAGCTTTATGGAATGTGGAACTTAAAAGTGCTGAGCCTCGGGTGGGCCCGTGGCTCTCCTGGGAGAGCGTGGTGCTGATAACACCAAGGCAATGGGTTCAGATCCCCTTACCCGTCATCTTTTATTTAAAAAAAAAAAAAAGTTCTGACCTCGATTTGGTGGAAGAAATTTCTAACCAGCAAAGCATTAAGGAAGCTGCATGGCTACTTAAAATAGCCTGTGATGAGTTATGGCAGAAAAGGTATGCTGTAAAGCCAGAATGTACAATTAAAAGAGAAGCAGAGTGTAAAGATTTGGAAAATTTGCAGCTGGCCATGTGATAGAGCACATTTTCAAGAGAAAAATGCAATGGTGTTAAAAAGATTAGTATAGGGCTGGCCCGGTAGCGCACTGGAGAAGTGCGCCGCTTGGGAGCGTGGCGGTGCTCCCGCCAAAGGTTCGGATCCCATGTGGAGACTGGTTCCCGCTCACCGGCTGAGTGCAGTGCGGGTGTAACACCAAGGGTTGCGATCCCGTTGCCGGTCCCCGGTACGGGCGTGACACCGAGGGTTGCGATCCCGTTACCGGTCAGTAAAAAAGACAAAAAGGGAAAAAAAAAAAGATTAGTATAAAAGAAAGGGATTATCAAGAGAAGGGGAAAGGCCCTGAAGGCATTGCAGAAGCCTCTGGGGCTAACCCTTCCATTACAGGACCAAAGCCCTAGAGAGACAGAACGGTCTTGGGAAACAGGCTGGAGGTGCCCTCAATAGGCTTGCTGCCCAGGGCCACCTCCAGATGCTGCTTCCAGCACCAGCACCCCAGCTGCTTGGCTGCTCCAGCTGTGGCTAAATTGGCCCCAGGTATGGCTGGACCCACAGCTTTGGAAAACACAAGCTGGAAGCCTTGGCAGCATTCATGTGGTGTTAGGTCTGCAGGCTGGCGGAATGCCAGAGCTGTGAAGGCTTGGGAGCCTCTACCCTGATTTCAAAGGATGTATGGAAAAGTCTGACGTCCCAGGAAGAGATCTGTCATGGGTGGATTTACTGCATACATCCTTCACTAGAGTGATACTGAGCAAAAACGTGGGGTCAGAGTTGCAGCAGAAAAACCCCATCAGCACCATGCCTAGTGGAAGCCATGGGAGCAGCAGGATTACCATGGAGACCCCAGACCTGTGGAGCTACCAGCGAGCAATCCCAGCCTGGGATAGCCTAAGCATGGCCTAAGTCCAGGAAAGCCATAGGAGTGGAGCTGCCTAAGGACTTGGGGACCCAACCCCCACACCAGTGTGCAGAGGATGTTGAACATGGAGTCAAGGTACGTGATTTGCCAGCTTTGAGATTTAATGCCTGCCCTGCTGGGTTTGGGACTTGTTTGGGACCTGTTACATCTTTCTTTTGGCCTATTTCTCCTGTTTTGAATTGGAATATGTACCATAAGCTTGTCCCACCATTGTACCTTGGAAGTACACAACTCGTTTTGATTTCACAGATAGGACTTCGAACTTTGGACTTTTTAATTGAAACAAATTAAGACTTTGGGGATGGACTGAATGTATTTACCTGTGAGAAGGACATAAACTTTGGGATCCAGGGGCAAAATGGTATGGATTTTGTCCCCCAAGTTTTATATTAGCAGCTTGATCCGCACTGTGACTATTAAGAGGGTGGGAAATCCTATTATGGTAATTGAAAGGTGGGGCCTTGAAGAGGTGATTAGATTCTCAGGACCATGCCTAGTTGAACGGATTAATAATGCTGGCCATGGGCATGGTTGTGAGGGCTTAAAGAAGAGTATATCAACAGTTCTGTCTCTCTACTCGCCGATTCACAATGTGATACCCTGCTGTCACTGAAGTCACCACCAAAGAAAGCTTTCACCAGATGCGCTCCCATGACTTTGGACTTCCAGACTCTGAAACAGTAATCAATAAATTCACTTTCTTATAAATTACCCAGTTCCAGGTATTTTGTTATAGCAACAGAAACAGACAGATACACCATCTCTGTGACTTCACATTGACAATTACTAATATGTACATATATATTGAATAAATATATGTAAAGTGAAATAGGGATAAAACAGTAGGTAATAAGCATCAACTAGCTTAAAGCTAGAAATAAAAAAATATGGTAAGTGTTGGTATTCAAGGGGAAACAATGAACAGCAAGCTTTCTCTGCCCAAGTCTTGAAACAACAGAGTGATCAACCCAGGAGACTAAACACAGGAAGACCACAGCACCGTCTTTAGTACTGAGCTACCCGTATGCTCTCTGCAGATCAGCAGCTCCCAGGAAGGAGAGGGGAGGGCCTAAGCTACATTGCCCAGTTCCCCTTTCCAAATTTACAGTTCAGCCTAAGTTCCCCTCTGTGCCCAGGGTTAGTGAGCTAGAAGGCATAGAGAGGACAGGGAAATTACACTAAAAGACTTGCTTCTATATGAAGGAAATATCACAAGTGGAAAAGTACCTAGTCCCCCCCTCCACCCCAGCATTCCTTGTGTTTTTCTTCTGTTCATCTTTTGGGCCTAGGGTCAATTGGAGAAAGCCATTTCCCATCCTCATGAGGATGGGAAACTTCTCCCATCTTCTGTATACCAATTACTGTTTATTGGGGTGTTTTTGTGATTTTGCCCTGAGCTCTGATCTTGCTCTGATGATGTATACATCAGCAAGAAATCTTTGGTATTCTGAACTACTCTATCACAAAGCATATCTTTGTTAGCTTTCTTATTATATCTATGGATGACATAAGAAACCTTGAGCAGATAGATATCTAGAAACCTGGTGGCAGAACAAACCGTGCCTATTGCCGAACTTCCCATATATGTGCAGTAGTAATGACTAATACTCATTTGCAGCAAATTAGGTTGTAGATGTCTTATAGTCCAAAGCTCCACCATTGCTAATGTCTATGGGAATGTGGCCACCCTGTCAACTAGATGATAACCTTATTTATTATACTATGATAATGCTAGGCCTCCAAGTTCCGTTTAACTTCTGTACAGGCTGGATAGAGCATAACAGGGCACAGAAGCAAATACAGTGCATTAGTCTTCTTTCTGTACTTATTTCTTGGGCTTTATAATAATGCTTACAGTTTGGTAGAAGCCTCCCCAGAACTTCACTAGTGCGTGGAATTGACCCATAGCCAAAGCTATCAGTAGTGAGTGATATAATATGACAAAAGCTCACTTTTTGCTCCCTTTAAATCTGCTGTGGGGCCGGCCTGGTGGCGCACTGCTACAGTGCACCGCTTGGGAGCACGGTGGCGCTCCCGCCAAGGGTTCGGATCCCACATACAGACCGGTTCCCGCTCACTGGCTGAGCGAGGTGTGGGAGCAACACCGAGGGTTGCGATCTCGTTGCCGGTCCCGGTACGGGCGCGACACTGAGGGTTGCGATCCGTTGCCAGACACGAAAAAAGACAAAAAGGAAAAAATCTGCTGTAGATCCAGCCACTTCCCAATGTAGTTGTCCTCCATGGGCAGCACCTTCATATCAACGTAGGCTTCCACCATCGCCACTGAAGTAAAGGAGAGAGCATGGGAAATCATGCACTAAATGCTTCTACCTGGGAGTGACCCATATTTCCTCTGATCACATTTAATTAGCCAGAATAAGTCATATGGACACACCTTAGTTCAAGGGGGAACATCCACTCACATGCTTAGAAGGAGAGAAGAAATGGACATACTGGACAACACTAGGGTCAACACTTTTCCCAAGCCTGGACTCTTACAAATTTATATCCATCAAGAATCTCTCCTGGCCTCTCAGAGGCTCTAATTGTCATGGTCACATAAGCCATATGTATTTTGTGATCTCTATCAATTGGCCATATCAGTGTAACTATTAATTTGATCAGATCCCTGACACTTATTAGTTTGAAAGAGCGCCTACAAATCTAATCAGTATTTGCTTCCCGACTTCATGTTTAAATCAGCCTTCATGAATTGTATATTCTTGCAGCCCCCTGAATCCCCATAGCTGTCTTTCTTAGGAAGGGTATATTTAGTCATGCTCCCTGGCAACTGGGAGATAACCTTATTTATTATACTATGAAGCCCTAGGCCAATGTCTAAATCCTGTGGATCCAGATTGTTGACCAAGTCTTGGAGTAAAGGCTGATTGCTCTGACCCTGGAAAGTATTGCTACTAAGAGGTGCAGGCCTCCTTTTCTTCAGAGTTCCAGTTGTTCTGGCAGGAGGATAACGCTTACCAGGATTTTTTCTTCTAGTCCGAGTCTCAACCATTTCAATAGCTTCTGCTTTCTCGTGTTTGCCGTCAACCCTCATGGGAACGCTTATGGCTTTACAGTGTGAACAATGCTGTCATTTGACTTCAAAGAGAGCTCTGTCCTCATCTGGTCATGCTTGGTTGCCTTTGGCTTCCTGAGGTCCCTAAAATTTTATCACCCCAATTCTATCTTTCTATATGGGCCGCTGCCCTTCTATTTCACTTTGGACCCCTCTGATCTATATGAGGGTACTTCAAAAAGTTGATGGGAAAATGGAATTTAAAAATACATGAATCTCAATGAACTTTTTGAAGTACTCTCATATATCTGTTTCTTATTCAGAACTGCAGGCATGTGGCTATCCCCATCTTCTCTCGGTTCACGCGTATATACGTATTTCAACATATTTGAGTTTCCTCCAAATTTAGCCTAGTGGAGTCACCTTCAGAAAGACATAGGAAATAAACATTCTAGGACTGCCAGGAGAGTTCATTGTTCAAACAGTAGAGACAGTCCGCCTTTCTCCTTCTGAATTTTATCTAAAATAAAGTGTGGCAGAGACTGCAAGTGGCCCCCAAATCTGTTCTTCCCTTCTTCTAAAGAAATAGAGTTTGAGCTGGGGACCTGTTTTCCCAGAAAGACCAGATTTCCCAGACTCGTTTGCACTTAGGTGTAGTCATGTAACTAAGTTCTTGCCAATGAACTGTGAGTAGAAACAATGAATCCTGTTTCCAGATATGATGTATAATTCACTGAATGCTCATGAACTTCTGTGCATGAACTTGCTCCCCTCCCCCCAGCTGAAAAGCAGATATAACAGCGACTCAACTTTGACTATGCAGATGACGACAACAACTTAGGGGATGGTAGGGCCATAAGAAGGAAGGACACTGAGAGCTCGAGTGACTACCTGAAGCAGAGTTGCTCCTCAGATCTGGTAGGCTTGTACCCGGACTGTTACTGGAGAGAGAAATGAAATTTTATATCTTTTAGTAGGAATATTGTCAGATCTTTTTGTTACAGCAGCTTAGCCTTTACCTTTACTAATACACACAGGGGATCTACTTCCCTCAGTCCCCCATCGGCCCAGACCGCTGTCTCCACTCTAGTTTGAGTCATCCTGCTCGTACTTCCCTCAGCATCCTAATCCCATTAGTGTCTTACCATGTTTTCTCATAGCCAAGTGCAATACTTGCATTGTCAATAATTACCAAGTCACCTTAAAACCTGCCCAATAATGCTCTGAGTATTTTACATTGGTCTTTCTAGCTTCCTTTTCACATCTATCCACATCGTGCTATTTTACATTGCTACCAGCAGTGTGTGGAGGTTTCAGCTCTTCCACTTCCTCACCAACACTTGGTATGATGAGTCTTTTCAATTTTTGCCGTTTTAGTAGGTGTGTAAAATTACCTTCTGATTTTAATTTGCATCTCTCTGATGATTAATGATGTGGCACATTTGTCAGATATATACATTGTAAATATTTTCTTCCACTCTGTAGCTTATCTTTTCATTTTTCTAATGGTGTCTTCCTTTAGATGAGCAGAGATTTTTGATTTTAATGAAGTTGATTTATCAATTTTGTCTTTTGGGGTTAATCTTTTTTGCACCCTAAGAAATTATGCCCACCCCATGATTATGAAGATATTTTCCTATGTTTTCTCCTAAAAGCTTTAAGGTTTTAGCTTTTATGTTTAGGTCTATGATACATTTTGAATTAGTTTTTATGTATGGCATGAGGTAAGGGTCAAGGTTTATTTTTATTTTGTAGAAAACAGCTTTTTTTCCCCACTGAATTACCTCAACATCTTCGTTGAAAATTAATTGACCATACATTTACATGTGAGTCTCTTTCTAGACTCTCTGTTTTGTCTCATTGACCTATTTATCTAGCCTTGTCCTAATTCCACACTATTTTGATTACTGCATCTTTATAGTAAGCCTTAAAATTAAATAGGGTAAGGTCTCTAACTGTTCCTCTCACTGTTTTGACTATTCTAGGACTTTTGCATTTCCATATAATTTTCTTTTTTTTTTTTCTTTTTTCTTTTTAAGTTTATTTATTAATATTATTATTGGGTTTTTTGTGTTTTTTTTGTTTTTTTTTTTTTACATTCTATGATGTTGTTTTGGAGCAGTTGGGGGGAGGGAGAAAGAGGAAGGAGGAAGAAAATAGGGTAGGAGAAGGAAGGAGGAGGGCCAGGGTTGAGGCCTGTGGCACCCCCTTCATTCCTGCAGGGGAGACCAGGAGGCTTCCAGCAGTGGCTTGGTCATTGCTGGGCTGGGTGCAGATGTCAGGGGGGTGTGGCTGAGGTCCTTGCCCCCCACCACCCCAGCTTGGGAGAGCCTGGGGTGCTTCCTGCAGTGGCTCAGTGGTCATTGCTGGGCTGGTTGTGGATGTTGAGGGCATGACTGAGGCCCCCAGGCCTCCCCGCTCCCTGGCTTGGTAGCCCCAGGGAGTTCCGGTCCTTCTAGGTGTTATAGGTGTTCTTTGGTGATGTGAGACCTTTACTAGTTAATATCAAACTTTGTCTCTGGTCTGTGGGTATTTTGTTTTTTCTTTCAGTTCTGTGTTGGATTATTTGCTGTTCCTACCAATTAAACTCTGCACCGGAACTAATTTGTTGTCCTTTGCTTACTTCTAAAAACTTCCTGTGGGGACCAGTACTTGAGCTCTGTGGTTGAGTTAAGTTGCTGCTTTGCTGCTGATTCACTAGGGAAGGCTTGTTGTGCAGCTCAGGTTTTAATGATTGACTTTGTATGTACTTCTGGTTCTCATGAGATCCAATACTCCTGGGTTGTGTGGAAACTCTGGTCTGGGCCTGAGTATTTTAACAAACTGCACCCCCTGCAGTTCTGTATTCCTGACCAGTCTCCACTGAGTGGTCCTGTGCTGACTGGAGGGAAGATCAGCTGTCCTTGCTGTGTCCCAGTGTTCCCTCAGTGGGGCCGTCTCCCCCACCATCCATGCTCCAAACACTTCCTATGGGATGGGCTGTGCTCCAGTCCCTTGTGATGACTCACTGGCCTCTGAGCAGCTCCTTTTTTCAGTTGTTGTGGCTCCTCCCTCCAGTGTGGGTCCACAGGAATCCTATTAGTGATCTTGCTGGCCTAGGGGCCCTCTTCTCCCCTGTAGCCTCCAAGCAACTCCATCTGAAGGGCACAGCTGCAGCTTTTGCCAGCTCCTGCTCTGTGTGCTCACCAGCTCCAGCCCTGAAGTGGCCAGGGCTTGAAACAGTTGGAGCAGTTCTTTCTTTCTCTCATCATGGCTTCTCCCATCTTCATGCACTCTGTAGGTCTCTCCTCCTCTTCCCCTGAGCTCTAGTGGCCCAAGCTTGGTTGTCATTGCTTTTTAATAGTTGTAAACTGATTGATTTATGGTAGAGAATGACAATGGGGACTGTCTATTCCACCATCTTTACTGGAAGCCCTGCATTTCCATATATAATTTTATAATCAGCTGGTCAATTTCAACAAAAAGCCCTGTTATGAGTTTTATTAGAATTGCATTAAATTTATAAATCAATTTTGGAAGAATGGACAGTTTAATAATATTTAGTATCTCTCCATTCATTTAGGTCTTCTTTAATTTTTATATGCAATGTTGTGTTGTTTTCAGTGTAAAAGTCTTGCATATCTTTGTTAAAATACTTTGTAAGTATTTTATGCTTTCTGAAGTCACTGTAAGTGGCATAGCTTTTTATTATTTTAATATTAAGTGTAATATTTAGCAATCATTGCCAGTACATAGAGACATAATTGATTTTTGTATATTGACTTTCTATCCTGTAATCTTGATAAATTTGCTTATAAGTTCTAGTACTTTTTTTGTAGATTCCTTAGAATTTTCTACATATTCAACCATGTTTCTGCAAATAGTTTTATTTCTTGCTTTTCCATCTTTAGTCCATTTATTTCTTTTTCTTGCCCTATCACACTGGTATAAACTTAAAAATCAGTTATAGAGGATATATCTTATACATACTTTATTTTCCCTTTATATAGGTCTATTTTGGCCTCTGAAAACTTGTCTTCCTTGAAGTATATTCCTAGTCTTTATTCATCAGAGTTAGAGAGGAATACCTCCTCCCTATTCTGGTTTCCATAAGGAGGGATTTTCTCTAAACGTTCCTGGCTAGGTGGAGACTGAGCTGCCTGACTTGTGGGTTGGGTTAGGAACTGTGTGTATCATAGCCGCTCCCTCACTTGGAAGCCAGCATGCCTGCAAGAAATGTGTGCATGATTGCACTCAGCCAGGCAGTAAGCTCAGTGTTAAAGGCTCTGTCCCTGTAGGGCGAGGTTCCGGGAATCCAGCTCTGCTCAGGCTTGGTGAATATGTCTGATTATTTGGGGGTTAATTTAGCAGATCCTTTGTCTCTCATTCTAAGCTACATACTCTGACTTAGCCTTTTTCAATACAGATCATATATTGGCTGTCATGTGTTTTAACCTTTGCCTTATGGCTTGGTTTGTTTAGAACTCAGGTGGGAAAGAGGGTTCCCGTTTGCTGGAACAAGACTCCCACAGTCAGTACTTCTCTAGTTTGTGTCCCGCTGTTGCTAAGGCACAATCCTCTGTTCATCTGAAGCATTGTTCTCAATCCTGGATGTACCTTAGAATCACTTGAGGGGCTTTTAAAAAATACCAAGGCACATGCTAGCCACCAATAAGTTAAATCAAAATGTAGGGGTGAGGCCCAGCATACGTTTTTACCAAGTTTTTCCAGATTCCAATGCATAGGAAGAGTTGAGAGCCATTTATCTAAACTTTCTAAATTATTCTTCAATGCCTCCATCTCTGCTCTATGTCCTCACACAGTTTTGGGGCTAATTCCCAAGACTGAGTCATATGAGATACAGCCTTTTTTTTTTCTTTTAATTAAACAGAAGCCCCCTCTTCTTTTTATCTAATAATCAAATCCACCACATTTCTGTAGCTAAAGCTACGATCTGGATCTTCATAATTAGTATGTGTGGGGAGCAGAACCATAGAGGAATGTTGACATAGAAAGGTCATGATATTTCTGGGTCAACCCACCTTAGACCTGGAAGAAAATCAACGTTTGTCATCCAGAGGGGAAAAAGACCCTAATGGCTGATAGATCTAATTGACAAAATACAATAGAGGGAGTAAAAACTGTTCAACTTGTGCAATGTCTGAACAACTGAACAGAGAAACTATTCCAAAGTGAGCCTTAGTAAAAACTATAGAAAGCTGTCAAGGACAAACATGCAAGTTCCACACACTAACATCCAAAGACACATGCCCTAGTGTCACTGTGAACCTCTCCCATGTGCTACTTTAATCACTGAATGCCCTCCTGCCTCATTCTCCAGGTGCCTGCACAAACGTGCCAGTCATTGGCAATTAAAGAGACCCACTTAAGAACCAATAGAGGAGTAAGATCCCTTTTCACATTGGAAAATCTACACATGCTGCTGTCTTTAAACTCCTGGATCAGATTGTCACTTCTCCTGCTCTGAGGTGGAGTTAGTGGGAGGTGGGAAGAGGCAGGGGTGTTGTGCTAGTGAAGCTCCTTAGGAGAAAAATTCAAGACCTCTCTAACAGTAAGAAAAAAATTAAAAGTGGCATAATGATTAAAGATAAGTATTTAAATCTAATAGAAATGAGTCTTAAAAAGTAAAAAAATAAATTTTAAATGATAGAAATAAAGGTTAAAACTAATCATTATAAATGCTAAGTGTACTTAAAAAGAAAAAAAATTGAATAAAATCCCAATAAAATAAATTAAAATAAAGGATAATAGTAGATGAGCTGTAAAATAGAAATATTAAGTTTGAAGTATTAGATAGCTAGGTAAAAGAGAATAAAAGGGAAGAAAAAACTAGAATCAAAGTTGGAATAATTCTATAACACCAATAGCATATGGAAAACTCCAAATTCTCAGGGAAGAATCTGATTGGTCTTCTCTGGGTTAGATGTATATTCCTGGTCCGGTGAGCTGTGGTCAGTGGGTCAGGGTCACAATGTACAAGGTGGCTGATAGGGCCCATCCACAGTGGGTAAGTGGAAGTTACATGTGGGGCAGACACTCTAAGAAGTAAATATGATAGAGAAGTAGAGTGGTACAGACATAGCATGGCCTTTAGAGCTGAGCTCTATAATATTCTGCAAGTCACTTAACATCTCAAAGCCTCAATTTCTTCACCTGCAGATAGAAACATCACTGCCTACCTTACAGCTTTCCTATGAAGATTGAGCAAGAAAATGCACATAAAGCAAATAACACAGCTGGACTGCAAAGGTGCTCTCTCCTCCAAGGAGGTCAACATACCAATCCTTCCTGCCTGTGGGGTGGGAGATGAAAAGTAGCTTCTAAGAAGAACATTTTAGGTCTGAATTACTCTAAGTCCAAAGGTTCCCAGGAGTCCTTGGTCCCAGAAAAATCCCAGCAGTTAGAACAACTTCTCCTAAAGGAGCCATAACATCCGTTTTGGTTCCTAGACTCTTCCCCACGGCTTACCTCTGAAACAGAGAAGAATCCTTATGTCAAAGGATCTTGGCATGGAACTTGGCCAGGTTTTGGGTTTCTTCCAGACAGATAACAGCATATTATAACACTGACTGGTGGATCTTTTTACTGGACCCATTCATTAGCTTTTGTCTCAAACAGTTCCTTGACTCTGCTCTGACATCTGTTTAACCCTCCTGTTTCTGCCCTCCGGACCTGGTCTTGATGTTAGTATTTGTGCTCCTTAGCTGACTTCTTGTTTTTTACAGACATAGCTTTTTATTAACCCCTCCTGCTGTTTGTACTTTCACCTATGTCAAGCAGGATCACACTCCTCCTATCAGCCCCTAGAGACTAACCCTTGGTGCTGCTCATTGATCAGCTCTCTAGCTGGTCCTGCTCAGTGCCCCAGGATGAGATTTGAAAAAACCCAGTTGTTCACTGGGGTCAAGACCATGCACATGGCCAGGCATGGTCTCATGAGGACAGACACTAGGTGAGTCTACTGGGACCCAATACAATGCCTCTATAGCAAAATAAGAGATGGGAATGGTGGGGGGTTGGGGGGTGCTGATGGTGAGGGTAGGATCCCAGCTTGAAGCTAAGCAGTGCCCATGCTGAGGGTTGACTGAGTCTGGCAATATTTGTTAAGTCGGAAGATGTGCCTGTCAGTGTAACAGCCTGGGCAGAAATGACTCCATTTTGTTAAATCTTTGAATTTAGAAGCTTGTTCTCCCCTGTAACCCAAAGTACATAACCTGCAGCTAATTGCCAGAACACAATGACTCTTGCAGTCCCATCGTACACAAAATAGTTAGGGAAAGATTATTAACCCAGATGGCCATTCTTTACTATCTTACTAAACTGATCTTATCTGAGAATAACAGGAACTGAACCCATGGAGAATGAAATAACAGGAACTGAACCCATGGAGAATGAAGTATGACGCGGGTCATCTCCCACCTGGGAAGTTCCTTGACAATTATCTGAAACACTCAAGCATGTCCGCACGTCCCCGCTTGGTCACCATGAATCAGCGTTCCACCACAGACCCCTGTGAAACCCTTTGGCAAACCTGGGAGAGGAGGAGATGGTCTTTGAGACATGAGTCCACCGTTTCCCCAGGCTGCTGGATTCCTGATTAAAGGCTGCCTTTCCTTACGCCAACTCTTGTCTCTCAATTATTTGCTATTGAGTGGCAAACAAGTGGACCTTTGGGGTCTCAGTAACATCAGCAGCCTATTAGTTTGAGGGGCCAAGGACCCTCAGAAGAAAAGAACATAACCTCAGGGAAGAGGGAGCCAGACAGATAAACTTAATTTAAGAAGAGCTAGTACCTATCCACTTTTAGAGTTGCACTTCTTTACCCTTTGCCATATATTGCTGAAGAACCCTCCCACTCTAACTCTGGGCCCAGCCTTGTGACTTGTTTGGCCCATGGGGTGGTGGGAGCCTGGATGTAAACAGAGTTGAAGAAGCACTTTGGCCTTTCCACCGGTGCTCTTGCCACTCTGCCTGCGCCATGAGAAAATGCCCAGGCCAGCCCACTGGAGGGAGATACATGGAGCAGAAATGAGCCATCCCAGCCAACCTCAGGACCTGTGAGGCCCCTGCCAGCAGCCGGTTGTCCCCCGATTCTGTGAGTGAGCCCTGCTGAGACCTGAAGAACCACCCAGACTAAATCACCAACCTGCAGACTTGTGAAATTAGTACATGTGATGTTAAGTCACTGATCTGGGGAGTGGTTTATTACACAGCATTATGTGAAAATAGGCACATAGGCAACTGATCCAACAATACAATCTTATCATTAAAGAAAGGTTAAGGTTTGGTGGCGTCTACCACTCATACTCATCTGGTCTGGCTTCTGTCTGAATTCACACTTGACACCTATGGAGAGGACAGTTTTAAGGCACAAATCACAGAACTATTATTCTTTGCCGCTTTGGTGTGTCCAGGGCTTCATTGCCTCTGGAGTAATGTGCAGTGCAGCTGGCAGTCAGTACCCAACAGAAGAGATAAAGAGGCCCGGTAGGAGAGGTGAAGTCTGGAAGGAGTGACGCACCCAGAGGATGCGATGGAATTAAGAGTAGAAGAGTTGGATGAAGGGAAGAAAATGGCTGGTGTTCTAACTGACCAGATTCACGGGCACGTGTGAGATACCATCTGGATGAAGACCCTGTGGATACAGGATCCTGCATGATAGCTGAGACAGTGAAATACCCAGGGGGAAACTGGGGGACAGACCCCAATCTGTCCTAGCTATTCCCCTGACCCCGGTCAGAACAGGCCTTGGCCAGAGGCGGGGGGGATAGCTAAAGAAAATCGGCTTGACCAAGCAGGATGGGGGGGATTCCTAGGAGTAACAAATTCAGTTAATAACAAGAGCAGAGCTGCTTAAACACAGACTTGTCTAGGCTAAGACTTGATCTGGAGGTCACAATGTTTATTTCTTAAACAAACGCCTTATGGCTTAGGATAACATCTGTAATGCCAATCTGGAGTTGTCTTTGCAGATAACAAACAACAACAAGCCTGCTTTTCAGTTTGTACACCTCCAGACTTGAGTGACCCAGGGAGGACCTTGCGAGGATGCCAGAAATAATTTCACTGACCTCACCACTGACCGGATTCACACACGACTCCCAGGATCTCCACTCATGATTTTCCTCTATAAACACTTTGGATTTTAAGCTATTGGGGAGTCTGGGGTCTTAAAAGCTCCTGTAGCTACTGTGGGCTCCTCTGAATGGCCATCCAAATAAATGCTAGACAATACAAACTTTGGCATGAAAGACTTCTTAGTCATTTGGGCTGCAGAGGAGGAATCCGTCTCAGGTCGGTAACAATGGCAACTACAAACACCCCAGCTCACTGCCAGGTCGTGATGATTGAGTCTCCTGTCCTGCAGCTAGCTGTCAACTGACACAAGTCCCATTCCAGTTCCATTTAATCTAATGTAACTTGCTGAACCTTTCTCTCTTTCTTTCATTTATTTATTTTTAGTTATCACTGAAGTTTAACCCACACCTCCCAATTAACTATTTCCCAAGCAAGATATCAAAGCATATTAGGAGCATTGAGGATAGTCCTTGACCTTTCATTCCCTTTGGTAAATAATGTGGCAGCTGGAGAATAAAAGCTGATAAGGCATGAAAAATGGCTACTTTGTGAATATATGTGGGCAAATACATATTATGACAGGTAGTGCAGGAGAAAGGTGAAGGACACAGGTGTGAGAGGGAGACTGTTTGGGTTAGAATCCACCTCGGCCATTTAATTAACTGTGTGACTGTGGACAAGTTACGTAGCCTTATTGCATCTCAGTTCCCTTATTTGAAAAATGGGCATAAGACCTACCTCAGAGTGTTGTTTATGAGGATTAAATGAGTTATTCATGTAAAATGCTTGGAATAGCACCTGGCACATAGTAAGCCCACAATAAATGTTAGCTATTATTATCATTTAATTATAGACACTGAAGGTTCAATTGTTATTGAGAAGGTGTGTGTGTGTGTGTGTGTGTGTGTGTGTGTGTGTGTGTGTGTGTGTGTGTGTGGCTGGCTGGTGAGAAAGCATGTTGTTTGGAATTTACTGATGTACCATGGACTCAGAAGACTGGGTAATCTGGTGTAGGTCACATGGCTTAGGTGACTGACCTGGCCTGTGGGCATTTGTTACAAACATGAACTGCCATGTGTCTTGGGTGAACACTGAAGTGGGCAATGGGGGGCAGTGAACAATTTGAGTACAAACTCTGTCTCTGCCACCACTTGGTTGTTTGATCCTGAGCAAGCCATTCAATGAGTCTCCTTCTCTGCAAAAGGGGATCTAATACCTGCCTACTATGGATTGATTGAATTATGTCCTCTAAAGTTCATATATTAGAAGCTTAATTCCCACTGTTAAATGTTGAGGGTGGGAAATCCTATAACGGTAATTTAAAGGTGGGGCCTTAAAGAGGTGATTAGGTTGTGGGACCATGCCTTAGTGAACGGATTAATAATGGTGACCAGAGCTTGGTCCTGAGGACTTTAAAAGAAGAGCACATGAGAAGTTCTCTCTCTCTCTCTGCTCTGCCGTTTCTGCCACGTGAGACCCCTTCATTGCTGTAAAGCCACCACCAAAGAAGACCCTCACCAGATGTGTTCCCTGGACTTTAGACTTCCCAGACTCTGAAACTGTAAGCAATCAATTTCATTTTCGTACAAAGTATACAGTTCCAGGTATTTTGTTATAAGCAACAGAAACGTACTAATACAGAAAATTGGCACCAGAAAAGTGGGGTACTGCTTATAACAAATACTTGAAAATGTGGAAAGGCTTCAGAACTGGGTGTTGGAGACTAGAGGAATTCAAAGGAACGGGCTAGAAAAAGCCTAGATGCCAGTGAAAGTTTAGAAGATGTCAGGCTAGGGCTCAGACCTATCCAACCCATTGTACAGACTGGGTCACACACCTCTCATGTGCTGGCTGGGTGACCAGACCCCTCACGTGCTGGCTGGGTCACTAGACCCCTCCTGTGCCAGCTGGGTCACCAGACCCCTTCACAGGCAGGTCACAAGCTAGATAATTGGGAAAAGATCCCGGGAGCTGCTGGCAACGTTGATGTGCTTCATTCCGACATGAGCTCAGTCCTCAGCTTCCTCAGCAGCAGTAGCAGCTTACAGCAGCCTCCAGCAGCAGTAGTGGCCCCCTCACGCCCCGCGCCCCCCCCCCCCCGGGTCACTAGACCCCTCCTGTGCCAGCTGGGTCACCAGACCCCTTCACAGGCAGGTCACAAGCTAGGTAATTGGGAAAAGATCCCAGGAGCTGCTGGCAAGGTTGATGTGCTTCATTCTGACATGAGCTCAGTCCTCAGCTTCCTCAGCAGCAGTAGCAGCTTACAGCAGCCTCCAGCAGCAGTAGTGGCCCCCTCACGACCCCCTCCCCTCTGCCACCAAGGGCAGGGAGCACTATGGATCAGAGCCATTCATCCTTTATAGTTAAGTCCATAACCCAGGTACACCTGGGTGTGAGTCAGACAATCCAGGAACACCTGGATGCCCACACACATCCACATCAAACAACAGCCGAGGATCACCTGGGCACATGCGCACAGTTAACATATTTACATCAAATGCTTGGCAAGATTCTGAACATCCAAGGGATCCTGACCATGTATCTTCACTTTCCCTACAGAAGAAAAGAAGATTAGGGAAAGTTTAAAATGTTTTAGAGACTGGTTAAATGGTGTTGAGCAGAGTGCTGATAAAAATATGGACAGTAAAGGCCATTCTGAGATGATCTCAGATGTAAATGAGAAGCGACTTACTGGAAACTGGGGCAAAGATCACCCTTGCTATGAACTGGCAAGGAACTCGGCTGCATTCTGTTCTTGCCCAAAAGGTTTATGGAATGTGGAACTTCAAGGTGCTGACCCAGGGTATTTGGTGGAAGAAATCTCTATTCATCAATCCAGGGTATTTGGTGGAAGAAATTTCTATTCATCAAAGCATTCAGGAAGCTGCATGGCTACTTGTAACAGCTTACACTGAGTTAAGACAGCAGAGGCATGACATAAAGCTACAATTTAAAGAGGAAGCAGAGCATAAAGATTTGGAAAATTTGTAGCCTGTCCATGTGGTAGAGAAGCAGAGAGCGTTTTCACAAGAAAAATGTATTGGTGCTAAGAAGATTAGGACAAAAGAATAGGATTACCAAGAGAAGGGGGGAAAGGCCCTGAAGGCATTGCAGGAGCCTCTGGGGCTAACCCTTCCATTACAGGCCCAGAGGCCTAGGGAGACAGAATTGTCTTGGGAAATAGGCCTGAGGTGTCTTCCATAGGCTCACTGCCCAGGGCCACCTCGGGAAGCTGCTCCCCACAGCAGCACCCAGCTTCTTTGGATGCTCCAGCCATGGCTAAATTGGCTCCAGCTGTGGCTGGACCCACAGCTCTGGAAAAGAACAGCCTTGGCAGTGTCCACATGGTGTTAGGTCTGCAGGCTGGCAGAACGCCAGAACTGTAGAGGCTTGGAAGCCTCCACCGTGATTTCAAAGGACGTATGGAAAAGTCTGGGGACCCAGGAAGAGATCTGTCGCAGGGGCAGAGTCACCACAGACAGCCTTCACTAGAGTGATGAAGAGAGGAAACGTGGGGCTAGAGTTGCATCAGAGAAACCCCTATTGGAGCTGAGAGAGCACGACTGCCATGGAGACCCCAGAATTGTGGAGCTACCAGTGTGCAACGCCAGCTTGTGAGAGCTGAAGCATCACCTGAGACCAGGAAAGTCTTAGAAGCGAAGCTGCCTGAGGACTTGGGGACCCAACCCCCACACCAGTGTGTGGAGAACGTTGAACATGGAATCAAGGTTCATGACTTGCCAGCTTTGAGCTTTGATGTCTGCTGTGCTGGATTTTGGACTTGTTTGGGACCTGTTACCCCTTTCTTTTGTCCTATTTCTCCCTTTTTGAATGAGAACATGTACCCTATGTTTGTCCTACCATTGTATCTTGGAAGTAGATAACTTGTTTTGCTTTCACAGATAGGACTTTGAATCTTGAACTTTTGAGTTGAAACAAGTTAAGACTTTAGGGATTTACCTGAGAATGAATGTATTTACCTGTGAGAATATATGTATTTACCTGTGAGAATGAGTGAATGAATCTACCTGTGAGGACATGATCTTTAGGAACCATAGGCAGGATGCTATGGGTTGATTGTGTCCCCCAAAGTTCATGTGTTAGAAGCTTAATTCCCACCGTAACTGTTGAAGGTGGGAAATCCTACTATGGTAATTGAAAGGTGGGGCCTTGAAGAGGTGATTAGATTGTAGGACCGTGCTGCGGTGAATGGATTAGTAATTGTAGTCAGAGGTGTGGTTCTGAGGGCTTTAAAAGGAGAGGACATGAGAAGTTCTCTCTCTCTGCTCTGCCATTTCTGCCATGTGAGACCCTGCATTACTGTGGAGTCACCTCACCAGATGTGTTCCCTGGACTTTGGACTTCCCAGCCTCGGAAACTGTTAAGGAATAAATTTCCCTTCCTTACAAATCACCCAGTTCCAGGTATTTTGTTCTAAGCAACAGAATCAGACTAATACACTGTCCCTCCTCACACAGGGTTGCATGGACCCCAGCGGGCGGAAGCACATGACAAGTGCATACCCTGGGCAAGACCAGGGGCTGCTTCACTGAGCCTGAGTGACCGTGTTATTGGCTCTTCACCCAACTCCTGATCATGCTACTTACTGAGCGTCTATAACAGGACTTGCTTGATCAAACCCACCCATATTTGGCAGCAGAAGAAGCTTGAGCTGGGCTCTTTTATAAATAAACTTAAAAGTAGATGGAAGGGTTTTCCATCCCCTGGCTGGTAGGAGGGTGTGCAGTGTTTGAGTCAGGTGGAAAGTGAAGGCTACTCTCAGGCCTGCTGACATCGGTCTGGGGTGATCATCTACACCTGCACTATGACCTCGTGGTCAGCCAGGGGGCACAGGAGGACTTTGCAGCTGGAAGACTATGCTTAAAAACCCATTCAACATTAAAAATAACCACGCTTTTTGCCAACACAGTGTGTCATCTTTATTGGGCTATTCACAGGTAAGCTTAAACATGATGAAGGGAAAAGACCAGATGCCATCGGTAATGTCAAGAAACAAAATATTTAGCATTTCTTAGTTTCAGCTGTGGCATTCTCTCGCAGCTGAGGAATATAGGCAATTCGCTGACATAACGGCAGTGGGTGAGACTTATTTTTAGCAACAGGAAATACACACGTTTAACCAATGACTTTTAGGACAATCGGCAAAAAAGAAAACTATTTTCATGTAGCTAGGACAGGAAAATCATTTATACAAATTAAATTGATACAAAATACATTATAAAGAGAACACACATACAAAAGTCGTTAAGTTGGTCAGAGAGCAACGTTGTCACAGAACACCACACTGAGACAACACTGGCGTGAATTCATTTCAGTTGTGAAAGTATGTCCAAAGTTTGAGTTACACATTTACCGAGGTAAAGGCACGATCACTTCAACGTAATTAATGGGGAAGAATCCGGATTCCCCGTGTATCATTCCTTCATACCAGTTTTCATCTATTCGATTGGTTAATGTAGTGATGTCCCCTTCTTTAAATCCTAATTCTCCTTGGTTTTCTGGCTCAAAGTCATAGAGGCCACGACAGCAGGGCTGGTCCATGGGAACGTTAGAACCTGTCCACATGATATGGAGACAAAAAGCACAGGTTAACTGACAAATTATCACGGGAAACTGGAAATGTGGGAAAGCTTGGCGAGGCCATTAACAGCAGGCCCCGGCTCCCCTCCCACGACAAGGCTGGCTCCCCACAGCTCGCTGGTTCTGTGTCACTGTCTCTGGCCTCCTCAGCTCTCCCAGGTGCCTGAGCTGACTCTGGGCCAGTGTCTGTCTTATCAGGACTCCCAGGAAGAGGGTCCACGCCCAGCCCATCTCCTTGAAGCAGCCACTCAGCTCTGCCTGGAGCCCTAAGGGAGAGACAGAAGAGTCACAAAGCCCAACCCCTGCCCTCACAGGTTTGTAGTTTCTCTGAGGCTGGCTAATACATGGGAATCATTTAAAGTACAAAGTTGAGGTGGTGTATCGCTCCTGGCTCAGCAGCTCTGAGGAGAGGAGTCAGGGAAGGCCTCGGCGGTCAGAGAGATCCTTCTAGAACTGGTGACCAGGAGCTGGGACAGGGGCAGGATGTAGGACAGGAAGAGAGGAACCAGGACAAGAATGAGCAGAAAATTTTACAGAGCAGCCTAACATCTTGGGTTATGATACCAAGCCTGGAGTTCTGAGAATAACATTAAAACATTTTTTTTCAAAACTAAAACATGGTAATTATAAAAGAAAATACATGTATACAAAATTGAGAAAAGTCAATTATAACATATTAACCCAGAGATAACCAACGTGCAGCCTGCAGATTCCAGATGTCTTTATGAATATATTTGTGTATATACTTACATATAGTTTTCATGAAAGAATCTTTTTATACAAACTACTGTGAACATCTTCCCAGATTACTTTTAGTTACTGATCAGCTGTCAACTCTATCAATGTAACATAATTTCTTTAACTAATCTCCTAATGTTGGACATTTAAGATCCTTCCTTATTTTTCTCTCTTCCTTCTATTCTCTTCGTCTCTTCCCTCCCTCCCTCCCTTCCTTCCTTCCTTCCTTCCCTCCCTCCCTCCCTCCTTCCTCTTTCTCTGTCTCTTCCTTTCTTCATTAATTTCTTCTTTCTCTTTAATTCTCTCTTGGCTTTCATATACGACTCTTTGAAAAATAGTTTATATGTGTATATCTACAAATGTCCACAATCAATTCCTGAGGATAAATTACTGGAAGGGAATTTGATGGTCATAAGACATGAATTTTTCCAAGATATTTGACATTTACTGTCAATTTATTTTTCTATCATTATATCATTATTTTTCTTGAAATTTTTAGCGGCCCCTTTTATAGTACAAATATTGGCCCTTTATGTGTCATGTTTGGAACAAATATCATTCCCAGCTTATCATCTGGTTTTTCATTTTGTTTTGGGAGTTCATGCGGGTGATGGGGCAGGGAATGGGGTTTCTATTTTATTTGGGCATACATACAGAAATTTAAAACAGTATAAGCAGTCAAACTAATCAAACTTTCCATTCATGGTTTATCCTCCACAGTCATATATAAATATTCAACTAAATTTTATTCCAGTATTTTTATTTAATTTTTTTGTGTGTGTTAGAAAACATTTACTCTTAAGCCATTTGGATTTTGGCAAAAAGAGGGAAGGATCTATTATTTTTAATAATGCCTAAGCAGTTACACCAATGTAATTTATTTAAATAATCCATTTTTTCTCCATTGATTTCAAATACTACCTTAATTGTATATTTTAATTATCATGGGCACTTGGATCTATTTTAGGATTTTCTATTTTGATCCACTGATTCATTTTGGTAACAATATAATATCATTTTAAATATTGTAGCTTTAAAATAAATGTTAATAATAACTTGTTAAAGCAAGTTCCTAATCATCACTTTTCTATTTCAAAATTTCCTAGTTATTCTCATGAAATCATTTAAGTAGGTAAACTTTAGTATCAATGGATCAAGTTTATCTCACAAAATCTTATTTCAATTTTGAGTGGATCATACTTTTTTTTTCTTTGAGTATTGATAAGATTAAGGAGATTTTTTTTTTTTAATCAGTGACCACTTGAAACCACACCGGTTCTTGTATCATGCTTTCATCCTATGGCTAGAATTTGTTACTATATTTAAGATTTTGTGTCTGTATTTAAAAGTGAAATGATTTCATTTTTATATTCTGGCTAGGTTTTGGTGTCAGCGTTATGTTAGCTTTATTTAAAAAATTAAACATTGGGCTGGCCCAGTGGCACACTCGGTGGAGTGTGGCGCTTGGGAGTGTCGTGGCGCTCCCGCCGAGGGTTCGGATCCCATATAGAGACCGGTCCGCTCACTGGTTGAGCGCGGTGTGGGCGCGACACCGAGGGTTGCGATCCCGTTGCCAGTCACGAAAAAAGACAAAAAGGAAAAAAAAATTAAACATTTCTTCTTTTTCTATTTTCTAAAATATTCAAATCTTGATAATTTGAAACAAAAAAAAAAGTCCCGAGCCTAAGGATTTCTGAACATAGGGTGCTTTCTAGGATAGCTTAGGATAATGACTTAGTGTATCTGGGGAGGAGACACAGTCACCCCACTCCAGTGCTACAAAATATCTAGCCCGTAAAAGACCTCAGCAGTTCCAACGTTTCTATGTAAAGGAGCCAAAGGGGAGAGGGTGGACAGGGGCTGAGGGGCGCCCCAGGCAGCCCCCTGGCCAAGTGAGATGATGCCCCACCCAAAGGGGGCTGAGGGCATGGACCACTGGGGAGAAGGCCAAAGGAAGACATGAGGGTCTGTAAAGATGGGCCTGGAAGGAAGCCAGACCTCACCCCCGGGCACTACACACCCGTCTACATGGAGACCACCACACAGACAGAGGCTCCCACCAGTAGACAGAACCAGGCCATCGAAAGATCAGGGAAGCCACCTCACCATCAACAGCTGCCTTGTTATGGAAAAGGCTCTTCTAGGTTCCACTGCCCCCAATGCCGGCAGAGTTAGGCTGGGAAAAGGGAGGGGAAGACAGTATCCCAGAGCAGGACCGTGCCAGTTTTATAGTTTTTGTCCTTAAAGAGGAGGGTTTAACTCTTTCACACAGTTGGAACATCTGACATATTTTATCTTACTTCTGCCCCCTATTTTATGCTTTCCATTTTTATTTCCTTTCTCTATTACTAGAAACGTTTCTTTCCCCTCTAGACTTCAGGTGAGAGTTGAAGCAAGTCCTGCTACAGATTATGTTGCTTCCTCACCAAATCTCTGAGGTCCATGTAAAGAGAAAGGGTAAATTTGGGTATTTCTACGGCTGGTCAAATGAGAAGCCCCTTTGTCCTGGGGAGGGGTAGGGAGGTGGCAGCACCGTGGGGAGAGGAAGGGAAGGGTCGGGGCAGGGGAGGTTTCCTGCTGTGAGAAGGATTTTATTGTTTGTTTCACTAGCTTGAAATTCACTGAGCAGCACCCATTGCTCTGACAGGACCGGCCTCCGTAAGCGCCACTGACTCCTAGAACCTTCTCAGCACTTGGCCATGTCTGGGTGGGAGTGAACACCAAAGCCCGGGCCCAGCCAATGAGCTCTTGTCAGCAAAGTCCCCCAGGTTGTACTGAGGTGGCTCCCACTGCCTTCTTGTGACAATGGTTCCCAACTTGGTGGCACATTAAAGAGCCCACTGCCTAGGCTAAACCCCAGACCAATTAAATCAGGAGCTCTGGCAGAGGGACCCTGGCATCAGTATGTTTCAAATTTCCCAGGTCTTTCCAATGTCCAGGGGAGGCTGAGAACCAGCAGGGTAATGGCCCTCCCCTCCCTCCAAGTGTTGCGTTTCTTTCCCCAGAGCGTGGGGTGTCAAGGAGTCTCAGCTGGTGGGGAGGGGAAGCGGGAGGAGGCCGGGGCTCTTCTTTGCTAGGCAGGCAGCTCGCCCTCTCCCAGGTGGTGACCTACAGGTACGTCGGCCTCTGTAATCCAGACCCACCTGCACTTTAACCTCTAGAATCTACTTGATGCTGCTGGCATTTGGGTGGCTCCTACTGTGACACTCAAAGCCCAAGTCTGTATATTCCTTTCGTCATATGGTGGGAGTTGGGGAGTAGATGAATTTAAAAACTGGGGCTTAGTTCATTATTTTGAACAGAATAACATTCAATGATTTCAAAGCACTGGGGAATGGAGTGTTCACAAGGCAGAACTTTCCATTTTCCTTTGGTCAGACAGGACACATCTGGGTGGGCGGGTGGGGGCTGGGCCCTGAAAACCCAC
>NW_007731872.1:123242-124571 GCF_000696425.1 Galeopterus variegatus
TATGGTGGGAGTTGGGGAGTAGATGAATTTAAAAACTGGGGCTTAGTTCATTATTTTGAACAGAATAACATTCAATGATTTCAAAGCACTGGGGAATGGAGTGTTCACAAGGCAGAACTTTCCATTTTCCTTTGGTCAGACAGGACACATCTGGGTGGGTGGGTGGGGGCTGGGCCCTGGAAACCCACAGCAACTTGAGCCATGAGTCAAAGTCGATTTTATTAATGTATAACTGGTTTAATGTGGTATATAAAAAATGATTAGTATTCTTGTAGCATTTCTCCCACTACCAGTTTTCATCCGAGAAGGAGTCAAGTGCCAAACCACGTGGTAGTCTTGGGAAGCACTTCCTTGAACACAGAATGTTAATGCTAGTGGGAATTTGGCAGTCTTCCGTGAACACCCCTCTTGGAAGAGGAGGCAACAATGCACCCGAGAGGTCACAATGGCCTAGCTCCAGGGCTAAAGGCTAGGCCAGAATGAGATACCAAGTTTCCAGACCCCAGGCCATGATCTACTTTGCTCTGTGTCACCTCCTCCATGATCTATGACACTGCTAAAGGCTGCCAAGACATTTTGTGGACTATCACACTGACTGCAGGGCTAACTATATATCTTTTTCCCTCCAATTTACTCTCTAAGCCACCTGCAATGACCAAAATAAATACTAAATGGCAGGCATGCAGTTGTCCAAGCCCACCCCCCTACATGTGCATACATGTGCACTCTCTGCACACACACACTGAACAAATCAGGGAAAAGACACATTACTCACTTCTCACTTCATTCATTCCAGGCGAGGGACCACTGCCACACTGCCCACTTTGATATTCTGAGAGCTGGAAAGAGACCAGCCCTCATATCACACTCCATCAGCACATAAACCCGAGACATGGCCTCTCTCCCGAGACCACTGAGTGGAGAGACCCCGTACAAGAGTTCCCTGACTTAAGTCACGCGTGTGCACCTGGCCCTCCACCCGCCCCCACGCTGCGCGCAGCACAGAGCATAATTCTCAGCAGTGCAGGCACTTGATAACTCCACACCAACCAGAGCTCAGGCTGGCTGTCCTGAATTACACACTCAGCGGGACGATATTCTGAAATATCATCCACTGCATTTTTCATTCTGGGTCATTTTTGTGGCCTGAAGCCCTCAACCCAATGAGCTGTGGCCTCCCTTACTTGAGGGGGAGGGCAGAACCCAGCCTTGAACAAAGCAGTCAATGTTTAGCTTTTAAGTTCCAAAATAATGCCATTTCAGTTGTGAAACATTGTGAAAGCCAAGGCTTTCAGACTTCCATGCCAGAGCCAGGTAGGCTTTTATGAG
>NW_007731872.1:125190-130346 GCF_000696425.1 Galeopterus variegatus
AGAGAGAGAGAGAGAGAAATTCCTGGGTTCCAAAGAACCAAAGCTTGAAGAACTCAGAGCCTAGAGATTTTATTATAAGCCGTGGAGAGGGAGGGGCGGTTTCCTGTGCCCGGAGAAGAGATGTAAGCTCTTCCTGGAGGCAGGGAAGTGGAAAGAGGCCTGGAGAGAGAAGAGGTTGGGCAAGAAGGTGGAAATGCTCCCTGGAGTCCAGCCGGGGGTAAGGGTCTTAGGCCTCACTCCCCACCAGAACTCTGGGAGAAGACAGGCTCCCAAAGTGCCATGGACATCCCTAGAGCTGGAGCCTGGAGGACACGGTGGGGTGCTATAACTGAGCAGAGAGGGGACCCGCGGGAGCCACCCTTGGCTCACCGTCAACTGCGAACAAATCCCAGGTCCCAGCAGGAGGTGAGGAAGTGCTGAGGTAGGAGCAGGCACCCAGGGCTCAGAATGCAGAGGTCCGGCCACCCGGAGGCAGAGGCGTGGTCCCTAGATGTCAGCGGGTCCCAGCCCAGGCCCCAGGCCTCCCGTGACAGGTCACCTCAACAATGGAAGCAAGATTCCTCACCTGTCCCCATGCCGTCCCACCAACTCCCCCAGGCATCCAGGCAACACTGAGGGGCAGACAAGGGCAGGAGGGGAGACCCTCTGAGGGAAACCAACAGCCCTGATCGGGAGTTTCAACTCTGAATTGACTGCGTTTAAATCCTGAATTGACTAAATAATAACGGGTCGTCTATGCTTTCTATTGGAAGAGAGTGAATTACCTTGAAATGGCAAGATTACAGTTTTTTCCACCATTAGAAGAAATGGAAAAAACATTTAAAAAAAAAATTTTTTTTTTGGCTAACAGTAGAAATGGAAAAAAGATTAAGTTGTTTCCGTCGTGGGTCTGAATGGAGGCTCATGAGCACATTCAGTTCAGTTAAAGAGAAATACAGGGTTTCTGCCCACCTGAGTGACAGTGTGTGAATTTTCGCTTGACACAAAGGCTAAGTCTCAGTCCCCGTGCATGGAACCCCAAAGTCCAAGCAGACTGGGCTATTTTTCCTCAGTGGGATCTTTCAAACTGTATGAGACACAGCATCTCCAAGGTGCCTGGATGCCTCGCTTCCCATCATCGGAAGCCAGCACCTCTGCTGAAAACTTCTGGTATGACCAGTCCTACCCAGCGTCCCGTCTTTGTTGACAACCTGCGGTCCTGCGTCTTCTCCTGCCCCTCCCCCTCCTGCATGCTTTCTCATGGTCAGCGGTGGCGCCTGATAGCACTAAGAATAATTGCACGTGGGCTCCTCTCTGGCTGTGGGGATCTATGTGCTGCAGAAGAGGCAGCTGAAATCCCCACCGTCCAGAGAGAAGCCTTCAGCCCCTGTGCCCTCCCTGAGCAGCCTGTGTTTATTTTCTCCTACTCCCGAGACCTGGCTTTCATGTAATGTGAGAGCAGAGGTGGGAAAAACACAGTCTTCCTTGTTAAAGTACTGAAACAAAGATTATTTTAACAGAGAAAAGGGAGTGTCCCTGTTAAATATTTATTATTCAAGCTCTGTTCCACACCGTTAGGGAAAAGAGACAGAGAGAGAGACCCCACCACATGTGTTTTAAGACGACCGGTGAGTCAGTACTGTATCAGCAACAAACAACAGGGAGGGAAAACCTGTTCTCCCTAAAATACATTTCACTTCCCTCTTGGCAATAATATGGTCCAGTACCTAACAGTATAGGGTCCCCCCTTTTTTTTAACAGCAGGAAAGTTCTTTGCGATGCCCTTCCCCCAGCCCCACCGTTTTTTGCCCAAATCCCTGCTGCAAAGGGTTCCTGGCATACACAGAAATGCTGAGCGCATTCTATTCAGGTAGTGGCAGTCCAAGCCACGGTTCCTCAGCCCTGCTCAGCTGCAGTGATGAAATAGTAACTCTCAGATTTTGGTGTTTATCACGAGCCAGGACAATATTCTAAGTGTCTCCGAGAAATATCTATAGGTAATGGATTTAATTTCTAGAGAAATCCTACAATTAGTTACCATTATTTCCCCCAATTTGAGGGATAGAGAAACTGAGGCATACAGAGGTTCAATGCAATTAACAGGCAGTGCTCACACCCAACCTCTGTCTAGGTTCAGAGTCTGTGCTCTTGACCACTGTGTCGTGGAGCCCCTCTCAAAAGCGTCAGCTTGTGAGTTTATCCCCACTCCATGCCCAAGCCAACCCCAGCCACAGGGCTGGCCCATCAGCTGGGCTTGGAATGAGCCTTCGGGTCCTTGGCTCGGCATGCCCCGGGGAGCTCCCAGGCCTTGTCAGGCTCTCTCAGAGCTTCCGCCACCTACACTTTACACTGATCCTCAAAGGTCTTCCCAGGTCCCACCTAACCTTGCCAATCACACTTGAAGGATGACCTTCAGGCACTTTGTCTCAATCTCACCTTCCTGAGCCTGAGCTCTGGCTTCAAAGTGAGAAGCTCAAGTCTTCAATTAAAAATGGTGTTCACTGCAGGTGGGGAATAGACACCAGAGTAGAGATAGCATCAGAAGGGACTGGCATTTCTGCAGCCTGGCCTTCTCATTCTGTCTTTCTCTGCTCTATGCCAGGATCTGGAAGTCTGCACTCATGGGCTCTATTTCTCACCCTGACTTTGAGGGAAGTGAAGGTGGAGGAAGCAGTAAATATCACAGCTGTTTTGTTGTACTTGAACTTCAGTTATTCTCAGATCATCAAAGAAGCTCAGTGAGCTCTCTTCTTCTCTGCTGGCCTTGACTTTGGGGATTTCATGACCTGGAAGCACTTGGTCAGAGCATCCCCCCTGAAAGACAAACTATGACCCCCTTCCCACACCTATTGGGGGGGCGGGGCGGGAAAGGGAATATAGAGAGAGAAGTAACTCACACAACTGTCGTCAACACGAGTCCCTGTCGCGGTGCAAGGTGCAGAGTCTCCCGGAAGCTACTGACCTGAGGAGGGCTCTTTGCCTTTTAGTAAAAGCCCCAGATTGCTGTGTCTTTTGAGTTTTTGTTCCTGCTTTTTATAGTTTTTCTCTTGCCTCCCTTGTAGTCGGGCTGCGACCTGTCACTTTTTCCTGCTGCCAGTGGGCCCTTCCGAAGCAGTCCCTTGGGCCTTTCTAATCTGCTGGTTCCAGTCTGCTGTAGGCTGGGAAATCAGATAACCAATTATGTAACATTAACAACCACTGTACTGTGGGTTGCTGTACTGCGGGTTCTTTGTAGCAAGTACGTGCCCAGCACCTCTAATTTACATGATCTGCTTTAATCCCTAGAATAATCCTGTGCAGCAGGGGTGATAATCCTCGTTCTTCACATGACAAAATTGAGACCCGGAGGTATGAAGTTGACTTTGCTCTGACTCCAGAGCCTACTTCACAGTAAGGCCTGCAGGGAACACCCCTTTGGGCTGGGTGGGCTCACTACCTGGTCTGAAGTCTGGAAGTTCAAAGGTGTTTCCTTATTACTTAGGCTACCCCTAGGGCAGCTAAGGAGCAGAGAGGAAGGTGCCTGTTAATGGGCAGAGTCGGCAGCCTGGTCAGGAATGGGACCTGTCTTCCTCTAGAGGCTTTGGTTCCACAACCACGATCACCCCAAGATTTCACTGTATTTGCAACCATCTGACTAGATCGTTCACCTCCTACCATGCTGGGGCAATGATCTGATGTGGAACTTTCAAGTTTATTTCTGATTCAGACTCATTCTCGAACACTCACCGTGTTTATACTCTGGGCCAGGCACCGTGCTCCACCTGTGAGATACCATCTCTGTTGAATTACAGTGAGCATATGTGGTTCAAACTCCCTTCAAAAGCTGTAGTTTTTTTTTTCGAATCTAGAATCTCAAACTCTTGTAGCAAAATCTTGTGAAGCTCATACTTTCCCTTTAGCTAACCCAGAAACAACATTAGTGTACAATTCTGATAAATACCACAAAAACCATTTTGTTTGACATCTCTAAATTATTATTTCTGTCCATTGGAGCAAACTGGACAAAAACTTTAGATCCCTGGGTCCTCGCTCTGGGTTAGGTCACCTTTGGGTCTTGATATCCTTATCTTCAAATTTTAAGTCTCACTCTATGATGGTAGAAACTTTCTAGAAATAACAGCCCTGTTTTTATCCACAAGAGATGTGATTTATTGAAATTACTTATGAATGGAACTCAAGATTAATCACTAAAATATATAAAAATAAGCATGTGTGATTTGTTTTAACCTTGATACCAATCCTCCACAACTTACACAGTTTATATTATATGGACTTAACTAATAAAGTTTGTGTCCTCCACCTTACAAAGCCTCGACTTGTCTATTGAGATGACTTTTGCAGATTCCTCAGAAGCTACAGCCCATTTATTTACCAAAACTTCCTGGGAGGTGACCACTCTACTACAGCCAGGTCCAATGTCTGTGGATTGTTTTTGCCACTCTGAATGATGGGAGAGACAAGTGGCTGGTTTAATCCGAGGTGGCTTTCTGGATCAGCTTGCGGATGGTACCTTGTTTGGCCTGCTCCTTGCTTTTTATAATGTGGTTTAGTTGCCAATATTTAAAAATCAGTAGATTTCATGTAAACATATGATTTCTGGCTTCTCTTAAAAACTCAGCAAGGCTGGCTACCGTGGGCCCACACGCTTGGGCAAGGCGCAGCTGCTGTGGACCAGTGACCATCCCCTCCGAAGAGGGCAAGGGTTTCTAGTTGGCTAAAGATTCGCCTCTCTCTGTCCTGGTCCTATCTTGGAGGTTTGGTGTCAGCCTTTTGCCACTGGCCTTGCACTATTTTCTTAAACTTTTCCTATGTCTGTCATTCCCATAATCTCGCATCATCTGTTGGACAACTCCAGGGGTGTCATTCATGTGCATTCAAACATAGAGTCCCCTAGAATTGTGTTACATAGCTGTCCTGTTTGTAATCCCTGGAAACAACTGATTTCTATGCTATTTTTTAAAACATAGTATATATATATATTAATATCTAGATAATGGTACTTAAAATTTAGCATAAAGATCATACATATCATTGTAGAATATATATTAAGATTTTAAAATATGCAGCATTTGAGATAATATAATCATATAACTATTTCAGCTAAGTGGTATTAAAATTCCCACAAGTAAGTTAGAAGTTATATCTTATGGCTTTTCAAAAACTCTTTTTATAGACCA